>NC_142940.1:23675025-23705025 GCF_046866305.1 Octopus bimaculoides
TAGTAATATATATATATATATATATATATATCTCTCTCTCTCTCTCTCTCTCTCTCTCTCTATATATATATATATATATATATATATATATATATATATATATATATATATATATATCTGGGAAGGACAGTTAGACTGGCTGACCGAGGTGGATTCGGTTATGCT
The DNA here is from genome assembly GCF_046866305.1 of Octopus bimaculoides. Classification (NCBI taxonomy): domain Eukaryota; kingdom Metazoa; phylum Mollusca; class Cephalopoda; order Octopoda; family Octopodidae; genus Octopus; species Octopus bimaculoides. The sequence goes on from NC_142940.1 coordinate 23,675,191, forward strand.
TTCAGACCTGTGTCGGTGTGGAATGTTACTAGTCCATGCTTACACAGTTTGCTAGCATAGTCAAATTTACTACTGGAATACAGTATTGATGAAGGAAATTGATTATTATCAGTCATGATCCAGAAACGCGTCTACTGTTAAACATCGGAATTGGTTAGTTTTCATTGTTTTTTCTTCTTGTTTTTGCCTTTGTGAGTTACAAGTGATGCTATCTGTGGGATTCTCAGTTTTTTAGCTGCTATTTCTGAACTTCGGTATATGGTGAAGCAAATATTTGCTGATCCCTTAATTGTATTTATAAATATATATGAGCTTTTAAATAAGTTCTCCACCAATAATGGTGCTTTCATACCGATGGGCTTGGTAAAAATTGTTAATTGTTAATTGATTTATTAATTAATAAATTGATAATCCTTTACCCTTTTAACTTGTAATAATTATATATATATATATATACAGAGAGACAGATAGAGATTGAGATAGATAGATAGATAGATAGATAGATAGATAGATAGATAAATAGATAGATAGATGCACTTATATCACGTATACAATATCATGCTAAACCGCCATACACCCATATAATTTCAATCGCACAATATACATTCCAGCTTTCTGCTCTCTGGCCTGATAGCATAATCGGTTGATAATGCTTCAAATTTCGGGTTCAAAATCCTGTGTTTCTTGTCTGTTTCTGTGTTATTTATTAAAACAGAAATTACAGTTGTATTTTTCCTTGCCTGAGGAGTGATATCCTGTGGCAGGTCTGATTTTCCCTCACCATGTCATTTCCTCGGGTATTGAAGGAAGAAAATACAGGTGTCACATGTGTTGCTGCTGATGATATTTCTTTTAAATAACAAAGTTATTGCCCTTGTAATGTTTAGGAAAAGTGTTTGATTGTTACGGGTATGTTAGCCATCACAATCGAGGCCATTGTAGAATAGTGCGTATAGAAGTAAATAGATATATTTGAAATTGCAACTAATTTGCCTTTGCACCGCTCTTTGCCTTCTTACTGCATACTGTATTTAATCATAGATACATTCCTTAGTTGCTGAGTGTCAGTAGGGAATTGCACAATAGTGAGATTTTTTACTCTGGTTCGATAGCTACAATAAGAAATAACAAACAACAATGAAATTATGATTTCATTTCTATAATATAAATGTAAATAATATTAGTTATGAAATGATGTATGTTTATGATTTCCGATATTGCTGGAAGAGCTTTTCTTTCATTTCTACCCTCTTAATACAATAATTGTGAGTAAATCAATTGACTATGCTCGTAAATATATTCAATTCCATTCCTTTTCTTGTGTAAGAAATCACTAAATAGCTGTCTTTTGAAATGGCAGGGGCTATACAATGCCAGACAGGTATAAATTATACTATTCATATGTTCTGAGTTAAAATGCCCCTTAATCTTGTATTTAACCGACGAGGTTGCAACATGCCTAGCATTCATATATTTCACTTGACTATGCGTATTTAAAATGTTTTTTTTTTTCGATTTCCAAATAAATAATCAATATTCTCGATATTCTCGGTCCTTCTTTGAATATACTCCTATGTTCTTGGCACTTTAATTACTAAGTTTTATGAGAACTTGCTTCCTATACCGTATACAGTATAGACTCCTCTTAGAAAACATGAAATATTCAAAAGTTACATAATTTTAGTCGTGATAAGTGAAAAACATTTTATGTAAGTACATTTTGCTACCCACTTTGTGTATAATGAAACTACAAAAAGTAGTGTTTTAATAGTTTCCAAGAACTGTCGCGGAGATGAACAAGTGCATATAAACACACACACACACACACACACACACACACACACACACACACACACACACACACATCTATTTTCATTATAAATTTCATGATGCGCCAACCTGTCTCGTATTATTGTAATTAGTAAGGTAAAAGTGGCAAGATGAGATGCATTTCACATTTCGTATAAGAGAAATGCTACTAAGCATTTGAAATCCAAAGTGGCTTTCCGAGACATTTTGGTCGGATATTGTTTGCAATGTTTTAGCATTAACTCTGCTTTTTTTACACTTGTAATTTAGAAAATAGTAATATCTCTTGTCTTTCTTTTAAATTCCCACATATAATGACGACTATATACGCATCCTTGAAATTTTTGTGTTGTTCATCAAACCACAAGTATTACTAAAACGCTAGAGAAATATACAGTGTAATTCATTATATATGCATATATCAATGTTCCATTGTTTGCAATTTGTATCCCTGACGTTACAGCGCGAAAATTATTTAAACTGTTACACTTCACATCCTCAATAGTTATGCGTGCTGTAAACGTGTAATAACGCTGTACGAGGGGGAAGCCAAAAGAAACCGGAATTTTACAATATTATTTTATTCGCTTAGTTTTATATGTTTATTGCCCTCAAAATATTCTCCATATGAATCAATGCGTAAGTCCAGACACGTTTTCCACTGTTCTACGTAGTGTTGGAACTTTTGCCAAGTGATATCTTTTAACGTCTCTCCACAAGTGAAAATTCTGTAGCACCAGCTTTCGTCACTAGTGATGACCCTCAAAAAAAGTTCTTTCAGTTCACGATACGCATTCAATCGTGACTGCTTTTGATCTTTCGTGAGCAAGTGAGGCACAAATTTTGCTGCAACTCTTTTCATTCGCAATTCCTCGCTCAGAATCCGTAGGCAAGAGCTCCAGGACACACTAATCACATCCAGAAGAAGTTAATCAATTGTTCGTTGACGTTCCTATAAGATGAGTTCATGAATTTTCATAATGTTTTCATTCGTTCGGAAGGTCGATTGTCGCCCTACCCAGATAGGTCTTGAAACGACAAGTAACCGTTTCTAAACCATGAACACTACGCGGCTACTGTTATCCCCAGCAGAAAACAGAATTTCATGGAAGCACGCTGTTCCTTCGTTCCAGTCAACGCAAAAATCGACTAACAAAGGAGAAGCACTGCAAAATAAAGATGCACCACGTAACAGTACGACCTGACTGGAAAACGCCGATCGGCAGACTGTTGCTTGAGGGTCGAACTTAGAGTCTTCTAGCGGCGAAAGACTGAACTACGAACTACAACGGGCTTGTCCTACAGAGACGGTTTCCGGTTCATTTGAGGTACCCTCTCGTATTGTACTAATTATTAATACGGGTTTAATATTTAACTTACTGGGATTGTGGCATTATATGAAAATCAAATATGAAACCAGTATTTGGGCCAGTAAAGCATTGATGTGGCAGAATTGTCAGCACGCCGAGAAAAATGATTTGCAATATTTCGTCCGTCCTTATGTTCTTAGTTCTATTTCCGCTGAGCTCGTCTTTGCTTCTCCTCCTTTCGATGTAATATACGAACAAGTTATAAGATAAATTAGTTATAACTGAACAAGTTATAAGATAAATTAGATTCAAGGAAGCACAAGTGCAGTTGTTTGAATAGGAATTCCGAGCCTTCCAGTTGGAGCATGTTCCACAGTTTGGGCATCCACATTTTTTATCCGCTGGTTTCGTGGGTGTTGTGTATAAATTCTTATTTGTTAGAAGTCTGTTCAGCGATTTGTGTTGTTTTTTTCATATGACGAAATTATGTGTTTTCAGAACGTTGTTCAGTTTTAGATGTCTAGTGAGCATAGGTAGATTTTGTACAATAGTGTTGTGTGCATCATGATTTCTAGGGTTGTGTGTTGATATATAAGGTAGTGTTTTTAGATGGGGTGTAGTGTTGCGTTTTAATGCTTAATGTTTTGCACGCTTAATTCCATCGTCTATAAGAGAGAGTGAATATTATCTTTCATTTAGTGTTGTTCTGCGTTGTTGAAGATGACATTCCCTAGTATACTACACTATGCCTGGAGGAACTCAGTATATGTAGTACGATATCTACTTAACCAAACATCTGAGGTGACATAGACTGAACAGATTGACCCAACACAACTAGATTCCAAATATCCTACCCGTAAGAGACAGCTACATGATGGTTAGAAACGATCGTCGCGGAGAATAAAGATTCATACCAAATCCATTTCCCATTTCCCTCATCAGTTATGTATGTATATCTCTCCGTGTTTTTCTCCTTGTCTCCGTATTCTTTCTGTTGAAGAGCGTAGCTCGAAACGTCAAAGACTTTCCGTATTCCCGAGCGTCATACTAATATATACTTTTGTTATTTACAACACCTGTCCTCGTCTGTTGTTATTTTTTGTATATTCTCCCACATATAATACACGCTCACGTGGTCGCACCAGCTAATCCTGTCTCCTCTCATCACACACTACCAACTTTTGGATTCTACCTTCTTTCCTTCTGGATCTGGACTGTTTGATTCTGAACTTTATACCTTCCGGCTGCACCTCTCCTACCCACGGATTTACACTGGACCCATCTTCTGATTGGAAATCGCTTCAATATACCACGACGTCTAAAAAACTTTTGAACTTTTCCACTTTTGTAAACCTCCTTTATCATCCTTTTTTACCTTACTTTCCTTCACCTACCGTCTCTTCGTACTCTGGATGTTCCTAATCTGTCTTCTCTCTCCGTGTTTTTCTCCTTGTCTCCGTATTCTTTCTGTTGAAGAGCGTAGCTCGAAACGTCAAAGACTTTCCGTATTCCCGAGCGTCATACTAATATATACTTTTGTTATTTACAACACCTGTCCTCGTCTGTTGTTATTTTTTGTATATTCTCCCATATATATATATATATATATATATATATATATATATATATATATATATATATATATATATATATATATATATATATATATATAAATGTACATTCATATATGTGTATGATTATATACAGAAATATGTGAGTGTGTCTACTTGCGCACTTAAGTGCAGATGAGTTTACGCAACTAAATAAGTGTGTATATATATATATATGGAGAAAAAGATAGAAAGAGAATGAAAGACATGTATGAATTTATGTATGTAAATTTATGTCATATAATGAAAAACGGTCAAATCCTTTTTCATGTGCAAATGAATTCCAAACATGTCTGCACCAAAAATTTGGTCTGTGTGCAATCAATCATAACTATAATTGAATTACAATCGCATATTTAGTATGAACGTGAAAGTACACACATGCACACACTCACTCACAGATTCACACACACACATGCACATACACACACACACACAGAATACGCGCGCACACACACACTCAGCTACTTACACATACACATGTATACACACAAATACACACACAATGTCTCATACGTTCGTGTATATGCTGAAGTAGCATTAGTGTTATTAATTGTAACAGCATATGCTAATGATTATTACCTGCGGGATATCTCTTCATAAGCACTTATTTTATTCATTATTAGACAGATGGCACTAATTATTCGTATCTTGGAAACCTTTAAGTGTCAATAGTTATTGTTTCTGGAAGCCAAGTATGGTAAATGCTAAAGTGTTGTGCAGTAAAGATTGTAAAATTTTGTGGCTTCAAAATGCACAATATTTTCTGTGTAAGTGAATATAATGGATATACAAAACCACTATATACTACTGGTTCATATGTGTTTCAGTTACAAATATAGTAATAGCTTCTCATTGATAAGTTCTGAAATTTGACATATATTGAATGTTTCGTTTTGATTCACTGACTGAGATGAAAGAATATTGTGACGGTTGACATGCTTGGTTCAGCTTTTAGGTATATACGCATACACATATACATGCAACTATATAAATAACTGGAAATGAACGTAAAACAATTTTGAACATGTGACAATCCATCTTACTTATTTTTTAAATAATAAGCGCTATAACAAACTGTTTCTTATCGTCAGCATTTGTTTATTCCAGTTTAACGAGTGTCTAATGAAGTTTTAGATTTTTTAATTCATACTGAAATATTATGCACATCTATTTCTATGTTTCAATAAGAACAAATTGGATAAATTTAGCGAAATTGGTGAAAATGACATTGAAGGTTTCTAAGTTAATAATAATTACCAGGAACTTCAAAAACACTAGTCTTTCTCTAAGGAGTTGAAAACAAAATAAAGAATGTTTGCCGCAGTTGTCGGAAAATTAGTTTCAGAGGAGCGTTTTGAAAAGTAACGTGTTGTTAGCAATTTAATCAATAAAAAGATAATTGTGATTAAACATTTCAATGTCGTTTATGCGTTCAAGGATTAGTGAGGCAAAGCAATATTTAAATATTCTAAAATGTGATACAATACAAAACATCACCGTCTCTAACAATATTGGAGTGTCATTCAAATATTTCATTTAACAAATATCCACCGCTGTACAAATATATTACCAGTTTAAATATTATATATCTGTAATACTTATAACATTTCTTAAAGAGATTATGAAGATAGTTCGTTTTCAAGTTTCTCGAAGTGTATAAAATTGATGCGCGTGATATTAACCCATAACCTCTAGCGTACCAGATCCAATTAGAGATAGCTGCACCTGACAATCCTTTTAATAATATTGCCGGCTGTTTAGATAAGTATATTTGAGTCCTGAATAGTGAATAAATGGGTTCTGTAATTGATGCCATACACAGTTGTAATGCAAGTGAAATATCTTCTCATGAGAAAGTAAACCTGCTAAAAAATCTATTTACCTAGAGATAAATTGTACTGAAAGGAATGTTCCCTTGTAGGAAAGTAAATAAGTGTTTCTGTTTATTAACGAGCAGGAGAATACGTTCGCAAAACATTGATGGTTTTCTGATTAGACAACAATTTACTGACATTTCTATTACTGACATTTCAAAGAAAATCAGTTTATTTCTAAAATTGAAAATTTGAACATGTAAACGGTAGTAGAAAGTGGCTCCACATATACGAGGGTGTGCAGAAAAGTTCTTGGCTGTAAGGGTAACGTGAATGGCCTGGTTGGAGGCTCAAATTTACGAGTTTTTTTGAAGGGCTTAGAGAACCTGTAGGACGGCTGCAATAAGTGTGAGAATCTGAGGAATATGTTGAATAAAGCCATAATTAACTTATCCTCCTGTATTTTCTTTCACCTAAATCCATGAACTATTCAGCACCCCCTCATATCATCAGCATGTATAAGGTGGTGATTTCTTATCATGTTACTGTAAGTGACAATTACAGAGAAATTTGTAATATGATTAGGTGAGGATAATCTATTTCTATTTATATAATGAAATTATTTAAACATATTCGACAGTTTACCGGATAAGTGTGTGATACAGGCTGCTATGAAAATTATTACCATTTTAGTTAAACATTATGAAATAAATAGTTATAAAGAGTAGAAAAAAAAATTGTTCGGAGTTTAACGTTTCTTTTCTCGAGGAGATTGACATCTTAATGTTATCCAATTTGACCCACTAGAAGTGTAGTTTTATTTTGCATAGAGTGAAGAAATATTCCTAAGTAAATAAGTTCACATTCTGAACACTTATAATGTATACTCTATATTATTCATGAATTAAGAATCTAATTTACAATAGTTGGTTGTAGTTATAACGCTAAAACTCTGATAAAACATCTAATTAAGTCTATTTATTGAGTGTATCTTGTAACTTTGTCAATAACAATCAGAAAACTACTTAAATTATTGGATAAAACCAACACAGAAAGCAATTTGTCATCAAGCATTAGATTAATAGACAGAGGAGGAAAAGTTATTACATATTACTTACTTTTGTATCAATACATATATAATGTTAAATACCATACACATTTAATAGAGAAAGTAAACCAACATACGCAAGCAGAAACACATATAGATGCATATATCTATATGTATGCATCCATCCACCCATACGTAAATACATACCCGCATACATACATGGTAAAAATTTCTAAGACATTCTACAACTTTTCCATTTGAGATACTTAAGCAAGTAGATGCATGCACTTGGATGTTCTCATAAAGTAAGGCAAGGCATTAGGCAGTTTGGCAACTGCTAAGTGATATCGGTCAATCAAAAATCAGTAGTGGCGTATTCTGAAGAGGGCGATTAAATGTGATTTATTAGCATCTACTAAAAAAACTCATGAGAAAAATACATCAAAGTGAAATTAGTGAGCAAATTAGAAATTTCGATTAGCAAAAGAGACTTGTTTGGCAATCTCTTCGCAAGCATCCGCTGCAACTGGCAGCAGAACGAGAACGCTTATTGCGAGTTTATAGCGAGTAAGAGTGTGTTAACCCGGTCGAGAAAGTAGGCCAACAAAACGATTATTATTGAAAATTCCCCTTCCAAAACTTAGCTAGATACAAAGTTTAACTTTATCGACACGATTCTCGCGCAGATTTAAGTGTTTGACCTCGGGGGAGTGCAAATGTATGCGATCTCTCATAGTTCCATCTATGACAATCTCCATCCCATGCGACACGACAAGAGGGTGTTAGAAATCGAAAGTGGCTCTGATGGGATCTTGATTTATTTAGACCGTTCAATGTCTTGGATAAGATCGACCATTACTTCTTAGCAGCAGGCTTAACACCGACACTTTTCAAAGCCGAGCGTGTTGATTGCAGATTGCCTAATGACAGTTGCTCGGTGATCAAAGTGAGAGGCAACGAAACAAAACCGCTTAACATGGCGGGGTTAATCTATGAGAGGTGTCTTTTCTCATCTCTTTTAGACATGATGGATCTGGAATCTTTCCCTTCTGAAGCTAGAACTGTTGAGTGCCGACCTGTTTGAGCTATAGTGCAGGAGAAATGCCTCGGCATATACAGTTTACCTGAACAGGACAACATGGAAGTCGAAGTTGTTGTCACTATTCTAAATGAATAAATAAGTCTTTGGCAGACAAAACATAAATTCGAACGATTAGGTAGATTAGCAGCTGAATTCTTCGATAGGAAAGTCTATGCTAACAAACCGCGTTGTATGTCACTGGAGTGACGCACCAGTTAGACTTCTCTAGACTAATTTTCACCCGGCCCTTCGGGTGGATACCATCAAGAGCAACTTTACCAGCAGATAGCCAAAGCATATACAAATATTGACTGAGAGGACAGTGATGTAAAATCGAGTCGAAATGGTGTTAACCGAGCTCGCCTTCTTCATAAAATATCTCGCGAATGTTGTTTGCTTCAGTCCCAATCTGATCAAAGCGGAGCGTTTGATTTTTCTTATTGAAAAAATACCTTGTATGAATAATCTAATGATGAAGTGCCCCTCGACAATGTATAAGACTTTTTTTATCATATATTATTATTTATATTTTAATACAATGATTTGCAATTATTAATACTTTCTGCAGTTTAAGAACATTTCACTGTGTATCTTTCAAATAATGAGTCAGGAAATGTTGTATCCTTCAAGATATTGCATATATATGATACCAGCGCACTATCTAGAGAATTGAAGATTACTGGGCGGTTATCAAATGTTGTCTTTGTTTTTAAAGCACTCTTTTAGTAGTCTCCTTGAAATGATCGTAGTCTTGGGACAACTCAAAACAAATATTGGGTAACAGATTGGGTAGTATGGAATATCATCAGACACTAAGAACAGTAGTCGTGGGTATGTGCGACCAAGTTCTCGAGGAAATTTCTCGATGAAGAACTGGCTGTTTTGTTCTGGAGAAGTCTTATGCCGTTGTATAATATGAGTAAGTTACAAAAAGACTTAGCTCTGGTAAGTACAGAGGGACAGTATCTGTTCGAGGGAAACTTCAAAGGTGCAATCATACCTCATGCTAGTACATTTCGTACTAGCATGAGAATAGTGACACAATTGTAATGTACGAATTACTGCAGTATCTAGATATTGTTGTCGTGTAGAAATATACAGAACGTCTCTTGACACGCGAAGAAGAGATCCTGCTATCAACCTAATATATCACAGGTTGATATCAAGGTCGGGCACGGAATATTTTCCAGTTCCTTGTCTATAGTGGAAATCTGGGATCGAGAAGGATGTGCTGTTCTCAAGGAAATTTGTGAAAATTTAGAAAAACTCGTTTGGTTGAGAGAAATTCTATCCGAATGTAAACTGGCGAGCAACAGCTGAGAGGCAGGACATGTGATATTTCATTATTGGATCTAATTTGAGATTCTTCTATATTTCGAGGAGTACATTACCCAGCTCTTCTGCTACTGCCGCTACTGCCGCTGCTGCCGCTGCTGCCGCCACTACTGTTACTACTACTACTAGCGTCAACTCCTTTAGCTGACAGAATGGTTACAGCACTGGTATTTGTTTCGTCATTTTGTATTCTGAGTTGAGATTTCGCCAAGATCAATTCTGCCTTTAACATCCTTTCGGGCGATATTAATAAAATATCAGTCAAGTACTACCATCTTTTCCGATTCTCCCAAGATTGTTGACCAAATAACCAGAAGTCATTTCCTTCTTCTTCTTCTTCTTCTTCTTCTTCTTCTTCTTCTTCTTCTTCTTCTTCTTCTTCTTCTTCTTCTTCTTCTTCTTCTTCTTCTTCTCTATTTGTTATTTTTTTTAACCGTGTCTTTCCTTCATAGTAATGAGATTACTTGCAATATTATGAACATTACATAACGCAGTGAGCTACGACAATTGTTAACACGACTGGAAAATACTCAGCGCCATTTCGTCCGTCTTTATGTTCTGCTGATGTCAAATTCAGCTGATGTCAACTTTGCTTTTCATCCTTTCGAGGTCAATAAACTAAGTAGCAACGACATGCTCCCTCTCCCGAAACTGCTCTCTTTGTATGAAACTTTGAAACTAATACTATGAGCATTACACTTGTAATTCTTTTGTCTTTACAGAAAATATTGAAGTTTTTGGAATTATATTTCTATATAAAAATATGTTCTAAATTTTGCGACTTATGTCTAAATTAATCAATAACCCATCCTATAAAATATACGCGTTTGACCGCAGAAGTGACAGATAAATTCTAAGCAAGTTGTGCTTACTATGGTTTGACCAAGATCGAAGTATTTAGGCATCAATTTCTTTAATTATATTTCATGCAAGAAATATCTGACTATGCACTGTGTTTTCTGCTGGTAATGCATCGAAATAACTGAGATGAATTGATTAAATTGTCAAAGATATAATAGGTTTGTGTCATAATGCAATTGTAATGAAAAATGCATCATTGACACACGTTCTCAAGGTCTTACATAGCAGTGTGAATGTAAGAACTGCCTAATAATTAAATATAGCAACATGTGAAATCCCGTTTGTAATTATAAATACTAGCAGACTTCAGTTAATTTCATGTACGCTTCTATTGTTCATAAATGATATCGGAATACACACATTTGGTTTTGTCTAAATTTATTATGAATTTACCTAATAATGCATTTTTGCGTTGTATGTCATTTATTGTTCAATATTTTTTAATAAAAAATGTTATGTCAAGCATCGAATTGCGGTCCCATTTCATGCAAAAAGTTTATATCCGCTTACGCGAAATAATTGCAAGTTTTCTAATACATCAACATGCAGTCAATATTCCCGAAAATGCACAAGCTTCCCTACCATTCACAATGGAGCGCCAGAACTGAAGTATGCACTATGCTTAATCTGATAAACCAGACATATTCACGAGGTAGAAGTTTTATACCAGACAGTTTTTGATAGTAAGTCATAAATGAAATAATACTTCAGGCGTATTATTAATACAAAAAAGAAGTTAAAAAATAACAATGAAATCTATGCATATGTAGTTTTAGGATGTGGCAATACGCAATTCTCTGATGTAGGAGAATGTGCTACCACATAAATACCGATAGATAAAAGCGTTAAAAGGTGGTCTGTGTTCACAATATTTTATTAGTCGTACAAGGCATATGAGAATCTTTATGCCTCCTATGACTCTAGACAATATTCACCTGTAAAATAAAAACCAAACACCGTCATTTGTTGTCATATTTTGAGTAATTTGTAAGATCTGAGACAAATAATGTAAAAGAGCATCGACGTATATAACTTTTAATAACGCTATTTTATAAACTGGGATTATTAGAAGCGGTAGTCGTAAATCGAAATCGCTAATATTATTTTAGAACTCTTTCTATACAAATCACAATTTATAATCATCAGCGTATTTCCACGCAGACAAATTATTGCATTTGTAACAGAGGAAAAAAGAACATTAATTACTTTTGCTATCTGAACGTTAAGGACAACTCGCAATGTATCACTCTTTGAAGAGGAAAATGAAGGAGAGATGTCAGAAGGTGATGATGGTTATCAGTATGTTAAGAACTATGATCAAGAAAAATGCTATGGTGATTGTTTACTTGAATTCCCGACTATTATTAAATACAGCCTTTGTTTAAAATCTGGAGCCCACAAAATGATTTTGATAGAGTTGAATATTAGATTTTATTCTATATAAGTACTCACAAACACACCAACACATACACACATATAATTATATACACTAGCGGGATCTGTGAATAATTCAGGGAATTAATAGTAGAGTAATCCCTCGACTATCGTGGATGTTACGTTCTAACCCCGCCCCCCGTGACAGGTGAAAATCCGCGAAGTAGAAACAGTAGGGTACTGTATATTTTTTTTTCTTCTTGTAATTTGTATACATTTATTTTATAATAAATGCAAAACAACACCACGAAGGAATCGACGTAAGCTTAAATAATAAACCCCGGTAGGAGAACTTCGATATGGCGAGGGATCTCTGTATACCTGTTGGGTTATTCCTGAAAATTTTATCAAAAATATCTGAAAGTGTAGCCTGTGTTGTATCTGCTGAGGAGGTTGTTGTGTCCTAGAATTTGTGCTGCTTTTTTAAGTCTTCGTATTTTCCAGTGGTGTTCTGTGTCTGTTATTTTAACTTCATCCCACAGGGGAGGTGGTCTCCATTTTTCCATACCTGATCAGCTATACCCGATTTATCAATATCTTCCCGTGTCACAGCTTTGCGATGTTCGTCTACACTTATTTTGAGGGGGCGAAATGTTTCGGCTTTATATAACCTACTACAGCTGCATGGGATGGAGTACACGCAGTTCTTAGTCATATTCTCTTCTATTGGTGGTTTTAATCGAAGGAGATATTTGCGAGGTGTTGCATTACTTTTGAATACTGCCATGATGTTATATGGGCCGCATAACTTTTGTATCTTTTCAGAGAGGCCTTTCACATAGGGTGGACAGAATGTGGACAGTTTATCGGTTTCATCCTCTCTTTTCTTCATAACTGGAGTGTAGAGTATCCTTTTGGGGGTAATTGTTGCTTAATAGATTGTTACTGAGCTTGATCATTTCTTCATTTCTTCGTGGTGGGTGTCACGATTGCTACTTATATTTTCATTGCTCGATGTTTTAGGCAATGGGCAATCCCTCTCTTTACACATCCAAGAGAGGGATTGCTCAGAGCCACAACACGAAGAAATAATCAAGCTCACTAACAATCTATTAAGCAACAACTACCCCAAAAGCATACTCTCCACTCCACGTATGAGGAATAGAGAGGATGAAACCGATAAACTGTCCACAGTCTGCCTACCCTATGTGAAAGGCCTCTCCGAAAAGATATAATAGATATGCGACCCATATTACATCAAGGCAGTATTGAAAATTAATACAACACTTCGCAAATATCTCCTTCGAGTAAAACCAACAATAGAAGAGAATATGACTAAGAACTGCGTGAACTCAATCCCATGCAGCTGTGGTAGGTTATACAAAAAGGAAACATGCCACCCGACTCAAAATAAGGGTAAAGGAATATCGCAAAGCTGCGACACGGGGAGATATTGATAAATCGGGTAAAGCTGATCAAGTATGGTAAAATGGAGACCACCTCCCCCTGTGGTATGCAGTTAAAATAATAGACAGGGAACACCACTGGAGAATACGAAAAGTAAAAGAAGCAGTACATATGCTAGGACATAACAACCTCCTCAGCAGACCGAGTGCAGATATGAACAGCATATGGGAACCGGTATTAAAGAAGGATAGGAGAATATTATATTTATAAGCCCTAAAATTCACTCCATAATTGCCCACGGGCATATGGCGTTATTGTTAAGAGCGCGGGCTACTCGCCCCAAGATTCCGAGTTTGATTCCTGTGGCATAATGATAATAATAATAACATTGTCGAAAAATACCTTAGGAATGAGAACCCAGGATCAAAATTTCCCCAAGTCGCCGGATAAAAGCTGGAGGGTATATCAGCCGAAGCGTTATGTTGACAACAAACAAGTTGAGGACAAATATCTACCAATTGTGAATAATGTAAATAAAGAACAACCCAATTTTATCAAATGTCTGCTCTTGTGATTTATTGATTGTCATTGTATATGACAGGCGAAAGGGAAACTGGTTTCTTTCTTGAGTGGAGGGCAAATTTGGGATGCGCATGCGTTAAGTGACAGGAAATATAAAAAAAAACTCGGTTTAATTTTTTTTTAATATTACTTTTCACTATGCTCTCACCATCGCCACCTCCACCATGAACTATATGAAACATTCAATATTTTCCGGTGAGAATATTTAGAGAAGCTATGTTATCATCTGGAAAATGATTTAATATTAATGTTTATAAAATCTTCCCGTAATATGCAGTAAATTGCAAATCATCAACATGGTGGTACATTTAACCGTTTGTGTAGTAAATATTTATAGAAAAATGTGTAGAAGTAAAGTATTTTGTGTATCATTATTGAGCATGTAAACTGTAGTTTACGCTATAATCCGGTATGCAAAAAGAAATTCTATACTGGCTACATACTTGTTAATAATCTAGTAGTTTATGAAACTGCTGTATGAAAGTTGCGTAATTTGCTATTATTATCGTTTTTATTTTTCGCTTTCTTCGTGGGTATAAGAATTAAAAACGTTCTTATATTTGAAACGAACAGTTGGAGTGTGTGTACAGATTATTAGATGGCGTATATACGCAACGTTCAGTTTGAGAACTTTGCATGTGAATTTAAAGTGAGTTATAATTTTAGAAAAAAATATTTTGATTTATTATTTTAGGTAAAATGCTATAAAAATTCTAGCATAATGTACCACAATAGAGATGGATAGCTTAATGAATCGAAGAGAACAAATCTACGAATCTTAGTTTGCAGCGGTTATATTTTACTTACTTGCTTACCATATCGTCAAAATGCAAAATATATTCAAAAGTTAAGTTATTAGAATTAAAGAGCAAGTACAAATAAGCGGCACGTGAAACGTATTATTCCAGTTTTGCATGTTGCGGAGTAATTATGATTCAAATGTTTGGAGGAAAAAATTATAAAATATTTATGAGAGCACAGAAAATATAATTAAAGATTAGTCAGGCGGTACAAAAGAGAGGGAAATAGAAGACTGGCAACAAAGTCACTAGTATGAGTCACTGACCGAACGGACTGCGAGAACTGTGGTTATAAGTGTGGAATGACGTCAATGGCAGCGAATAAATGACATTGTAAGCAGAGCGAGGGACGGTTGTTGGCTAAAATATGATACTCATATAAAAATAATTAACGTACTAATTCACACACCCTCTAACAGAAGCGCGCACGCACACACAAACACCCACACACACCACACCACACACATATGTGTGTGTATATATATATATATATATATATATATATATATATATATATATATATATATATATATATACGAGCGAATGTTACTTTTGTACAAGTTGGATGAAGTCTCGATATAGAATGTAACAATAACTACGCTTATCCCGTGCAAAGACGTTTGTAACAACTCTAAAAAGGTCTAGAAATCGGTGTCCTATGCCCAGCGCGTAGGTTGAAGTAGGTGAAAAGGCAGACAGTGTATAGATGTATATATGCTCTATCTGTGTTTAAACAGTTCCGAGATACTCTACGTAGATATCATAAGGATATTTTATATTTCATTCGCGTGCAATATTATGGCGTATTATTTCTAATAAAGACTATCACATAACTTTTATAGGAATATATTTCGTGGTGTTCTGTAAATTGATGAGTTGCCATGTGATTATTTCTGAGGTTTAAAAAATAATACTACATGCCGATGTAGTATATATTCTAAAATTCTGGCGGTGTATCTTCCTTCTCGTTGCCTAAAATGATTGTTATAATCATTTGATTGATCCATTAAACAATTATTGCTCTTTTTCGCCATTTCTGTTTTGATAAGTAGATATTTAATGAGCCCTGAATAAATGTTATATATAAGCTGATTTAATATTGGCTTCAAGTTCTGGTACAACGCAGTAAAGTTCGGAGTAGCGGTAAGTCGATTAGATAGATTCCATGTTCAAATGGTACTTATTTTATGGATCTGGAAAGGATGAAATGTGAATTAGACCTTGGCGGAATTTGGATTCAGAATGTATAAATTGACGAAATGCTGCTAAGTATTTAGTCTGGCGTGCTAACAATTCTGCCTCCTTACCGTCTTATGCTGATTTAGTATGGCTAATTAATAATTAACATTTTGTTTTAAATAAGTTTTGGGTGAGTCATGAGGGCACGTTCTTGGTCACAGCATCCACACAATTTCAGCATGCTTAAATGTGCACAAGATATGCACAAAAATTAACATATTATATTACTGAATCTGAAATTCTTGATGATACTTAATTTGTCTAAAATTTAAGTAAATAATTTATGGTCTATAACGATGGATTTCCTAATGGAATATAGCAGCTGTTTTATGGAGCATCAATTGACGTAAATGTAAAAAGTCTGGAGACGTAGCTATAGAAGAAAACACCAGATTCGACGTTCGATTAACGTACCATCGGCTTGTTTTGTTAAACAATTAGCAATTAGTACACAATTAGCAATTAGCAATTAGCAATTAGTACACAATAAATGTATCATCGTTAACCGCCAGCGTGGGGCAAACCACAGTTCATATGAGATT
Organism: Octopus bimaculoides; assembly: GCF_046866305.1. Taxonomy (NCBI): domain Eukaryota; kingdom Metazoa; phylum Mollusca; class Cephalopoda; order Octopoda; family Octopodidae; genus Octopus; species Octopus bimaculoides. The sequence goes on from NC_142940.1 coordinate 23,692,006, forward strand.
CTTATAATTTATGATTCCTCTTTTGTATATTGAATTATGTGTCTTTACATTCAAAACCTTTTGGAGGGCATTAAAGTTTGAATAAATAACCGTTGTACATATGAGCACTTCAGATGTGTAGTTTTACGCATCCTTGCACAAATAACAATTAGGAGATATAACAAAACTAACGTGATATAGTAGGATAATATTTATCTTGTGTAAAATTACGTTGAAAACATTATATTACAAAAATTGAAGTAAAGGGTAACAAAATTGAATGCGGATTAATATCATGTCCTCTTGTTACTTGCACTGAATAAAAATATGTTCTTACTCACTTACAAGTATGCGATATGGGTTTTTATCTATAAGAGAAGGTTTTATGATTTTTATTTCAATTTCAATAAAATTAGGGAAGGAATAATTTTACATCGGAGATTGAAATTTTGGAAATGCAAGTATCGCTGTGCATAGCACCAATCCAGCCTGTGAAAATGAGTCCTAAACCGTCCGCTTGGCCGAAGAGGGAAGTATTTGTCATCAGTCATTTAAATCTCGTCCACTACACTACCTCCTTTGCCATAGACACCAGGCAAAGGAAAACTGTCTTTCCTTCCCGACCAAAAGAAGGCGACGGGGCGGTCTTTACGATGGACCCAGCTGATAATCGGATCCCTTGTACCATGTGTCAACAGCTGTTCGACAAAGCTGCACAAGTCAGTAAAACCCGGACATTGCATGAGTGCAAGCAGGATGATTTTGCTACCATGCATACATCTCATACAGGTCTGACAGCACTTCCGGGTCTGTAGAGCTTGTCTTGAACCGGCAGACAGTGATTTATGAAAGTTATACATAGGTGCGATAGTCCTCCAGAAAAGACCAGAAAAGTGAACCCTCCTAACGCCCGGAGTTCCCTGAGGACGTCGTCGCTCTTGCCTGCCAATACTTCTATTGTGGAGCTAACACCAACCGCGTTGCCCGGTCAGCAGAAGGCTGTGATCGCTTGCCGAAACTGCAGGTCTCAATCGCCCTTTCTCGGTCTACACATGATCAAGGAGTGCAGCTCCATCAATGAGACGAGCTTCGGAGAGTCTTGTCTGACAAACAGCGACCACACCCGCTCACGTACGCATCGTTAACCACAGTATGCCCAATCCTCCACATAGTGGCTGTTGAGAGCAGGTGGACCGGGTGATGAGCGAAAATTCGAAGGGCAAGCGCTCCAACTTCATCAACCACGAAGCAGGGCCATGTATGACGGCCATGCAGTAGTAGATGACGGAAGCGATGTACACATTGCTACCTGTTCCCTACCCTTCAGGGACAGCTTCCTCACTGCCCAGTGCTGGATGATACTGGTTACTCTGCTCAACACCGCTCCCTGGAGGTGTAGACCAAACCTGGAAATCCTGACGAAACCAGACCTCAAGCAATGTAACAGGCCCTTCCGTCTAGCGCGTACAACGCTCTCGGCTGGCATGAGTCTATCTCTCCAGGTGTTGAGATGCAGGTCCATCGACTTGTCCTGATTAATTTTTACTTTTGTCACCGATTCGTACACCCTTAAGGTAGTACCAATCACCTCAATTTCCGAGCAGTCAAACACTATTAAGATGACGTCGCCACCATAGCCGACGCGAAACTTCCGCATCCTTGATCACGTGGAAAGCCCCTCGAAATATCCTACTTCCTTAGTAATGGATCGAGAGCCAGCACGTACAGTAGGTGTGAGAGAGGGCATCATTGACGGACCCAATGAGAGATACTAAACGATTCCGATAAATGTCTGCTTATTTTGATCACCGACAGATGTGGCTGTATATTGCAGCGATGTAGCCTCTGAAAACGGGACCGGAACCGGCTGGCGCGAGGACAGCCTGCAAGCATTGATGGTCGACACTCAAAAGCCTTTGATTAATCCAAATTAATCAGATCCCTACTAGGGACTCTACAATCACTTTCAAATCAGTTCCATTCGGTGCGGAGATCAGGTGACGGATCCTTTTCAGGAGGACTGTCTTCACATGGAGCAACACCTCCAGTGTGATTCCTGTCCAGTTCTCCCACTTTGACCTCTTGATCCCAAGAGAGTGACACTTTCATTTAATACCGTAGCAGCAAGTACCCAGCACAAATCTAGTTTTGGTGATACTCCCTGTATTTTATCTTTATTGCGGTTCTTTCTATATACGTAGGGATGTGCACGAATTCCTCACTGCAGCAAGCGGCCACCGAATATTGACTTACTAGGGTCTCAGTTTTAACTAAAACATTCATCCCACTGAACTGCTTCGGGCTCGCTGCATCACCGATGTCCTGCCATATATCGTGTAGGGCCATTTCCATTTACACGTTCGTTGCCGTTTCGAGTCATTTCGATTTACGGCTAATACAGCGGCAGCCACGATTTTCCTCGCTGTATCTGCCAACAATTCGCATGGTGGGAGCAGCTCTTTTCCTCCTATCGATCTTTCTAAATTTAATTGCATTCGCCAATGTAAAGGCTTTTTCCTCTAGGGAGGGGACAAATGCACATTTAAGGCTGCGGCGCCCACGAAGGAATTCTTAGTATGGTTGTTGGTGGTAGAGTTGTAGCCACTTCTGCAGTTGCTACTATCACAACTACTACTACTCCGATTCCACTACTACCGTTGCTCTTGCCGCCATCAATAGAGTTGTGTCAAAGCTGCCGGTATTACTACTATTACTACTGTTGTTACTAGTGCTGCTATTCTTGTCGTGTTCACTATTCATGCTGCTGCCACGGCCCTCACTGCAGCCACTGACGCCAGTGCAGCAACTACCACCACTGCTGCCGCTGCAGCTACTGCCACCACTGCTGTAACCATTGCTGCGGTCGATGCTTCCACTGATACTACTGCTTTTATTTTTTGTCCCCTTCACTGTTACTAGTGCTATTGTGTACCTTCGAACTTTGCACTGTTACTGTCTGTTATCCCCTCCTCTTCTCCTGCGATATTTTTGGTAAGAGAAGAAAGGGGAGGGAAGTTTTCAGATGCAAAAACAACGCTGGGAAGAAATTATTTCTTTTTAATTGCTTCAAGGTTGACGCCGCCATCTTGCTAAATTTATTGTCATAAACACCATTAGAGCGATTTTCTGATTGATGGAATATTGTCACTTGCGGAGCGAAGCAACTGCAGGAAGTCCAGTAAATGATTCCTGGCACTTTTAATGAGAAATTGCAATGAATATTTTACACACGAAAAACAGCACCAAACGGGTATTAACAATGGTTACAGAAAAGAATTATTTAGAACAATCGAATCCACGACTGTCGTACTCTGCGTATGATGATGATGATGATGATGATGATGATGATGATAATAATAATAATAATAATAATAATAATAATAATAATAATAATAATAATACCGCAGTGAATACCAAACAACATGGACGAGTGACAGTGAGCTGCCGGGAAGATAAATCAAACCTGAAACCGTCACGAAGCAAGAATTAAGAATCTGCAAAAACAATGAAAGAAAATTTTGCCTTAATGCAAGCCATCTCGGGAAACTGAAAGATTTTTCTTATATGGAGTGTACATATATATATATATATATATATATATATATATACACACAAAAAATAGCATCCTCTTAGACTGCAAATTATGCGTAACAATCTAAACATTGCCATGCTTCTATACGAAAACTGCAAACATATGAGTAAAATTTAAAAATTTGAAATTTTTATTACATTTTCACCCATATTTACACAAGACCTCTCTCTCTATATATATATGTACGTTGCCGTTTCGTCTCTGTCTCTCGCTCATATATCTATATTAATTATAAATGCGAACGAAACATCAAAACATGTCAATGGGCGGTGTTCAATTGAGAAAATAGATGTTGTAAAATCAAACCTCTAACAAAACCAACCAAAAGAGATAGACGGGCGGACAGATAACCATAAATACTATTAAATACTTAGCTAATGAATTACACATTCTAATATGCAGCGCTCCTCCAAACAGATACAGGAATAAACTATACCGTAAATACCCAACAAAATAAACAAAGCCGACATGTGCCATACAAGGCCGATGCCCGACAGAAGAACACAAACTGCGCTGCACAATCAACACATTATACAAAAACTAACACAACAGAAGATTCAAACCAAACCCCATAACAAAACATACTGATACAATACAATATCCCTTCCTCACAAAAACGTAGCACACTCCACACCACCAGCACAAAGGTGCAACGACGCAAAAGAAAAATGCTTGAAACGATGAGATGTCGAAAAATAATACTGGTGATGACGTTGCTAACAAACATTACCTTACCTCAGTTTATGAGAGAAAGGAGTTGTCGAAGAAACTCTGATAGTAACAGCGAAAATCAAGCTGAACATATGAGGGAAGGCCCCTCGCTCGGCAGTGGTTCAGTAAACATGCAGACTAATGACAGCTGTTTTACTAATACAGCATCAACAGAAAATAGAACAAGGAAGAGGAAGTTGACCAGTGAAAAAAACAGGATAGTATTGCAATGCTACATAGAAACTGAATCTAAAAGAAAACGCTATAGAAAACGGATTTTAATATTTTGGGTAGAGAAGGGTATGTTTAATGGGACAGAGCAGATATTATTTGATCAAACTCTCGCTATTACCAGAAGAACGTGGATGACAGGATTGGAGGTACGAGAAACCACAAGAAAACTGAAAATAAAGAGCAGGCTGTAGGAAACATACACAACAACGTAAAAAATACCGCTCCAACCAAAGAAGAGCGTAAAGGATAAAAAATTTAATTCCGCTACTAATAAGAAGGACAACTGGCACCAGCGACTTAAGTGATTTAATTGAAGAAGATCAGAAGATTTTAGATGGGTTGCTGGAAGTAATGAGTAAAGAAGTAAGAAAAAGATTGCCAGCATTAAAAGGCACAAACAGAAAGAAGCTGCTAGAAATGACTAGGAAAGTAGATTCTGCTATCAGTAGGATCGATACTAACAATATAGGAGACACTAACTATGCTGGATGGGAAGTAGTCACCAGAGGATTAGATATCTCGCATGGAAATATTAAAAAGAACTACAAATGTGGAAAAGGAGACTACAAAATAATGTTAAGACTAAGACAAGATCTGAGTAGGATAGAAGCCTTGTAACAGAACAAGTTAAGAGAAAAAAAGATGCAACTCTTTCGTTGACAAAAGATAATTACTCTAAGAGAAAGGAATTGGGACAGTAATAGAATAGTTGAAACAGCGTATCATGGCAGTAGCAAGCAAGCTTTCCAGATGTCGGAAAAGAATAGATCAGGATCAATAGAATAGATTATTTGAGACATATAAGTGGTAATTTTATAACCAAATTAATAGTGGAGAACGAAGTACTGAGGATGATAAACGTCATGCAGAAGAATCTAGAAAGTTCTGGATTAATATTTGGGATAAGCCAGTCAATTATAATGGAGATGCGGTATGGTTAAAGATCACGAGGGAAGAAATAGTGAGGGATAAGCAGCTAGATCTAGGACTAGCTACTGCATTAATGAGTTAGGTGTTAGGAAAAATGCCGTATCGGAAGGTCCCAGAATCAGATTTAGTTCAAGGGTGCTGGTTAAAGAAATTTAGTAGTTTACTTGGGAGGCAGAGAGAACAACTTCAGTATTGCTTTAATGCAATACCAGATTGGAGGACTAGAGGGAGGACAATACACCATATGAAAGATAAAAGCAAGAGTAATGTAGCTAGCAACTATAGATCAATCACTTACTTACCGTTAGTGTAGAATCTGTTAACAGGTATGATTTCAGAATGTATTGCCAGCAGAACAAAAAGGTTGCAGGAAACAGGCTAGAGGAACGCATGATCTATTATACACACAAAGCAGTTCAAATGAAGTAGAAGAAAATATCTAACAATAGCAAGAAAGCCTAGGACATGCTCCCACACTCATGGATGTGTGAATGTTCAGTATGTTCAGTGTAGTAGACAACATAAAAGAATTAACTAAAATGGAGACAAAAATTCTGTTAATAGCTGCATAAGATCAAGCATTACGGACTAATTGGATAAAAGCCAAGATAGACTAAGACCAAGTAGATTCCCAGTCTAGGTTATACAAATCAAAATAGGAAAACGTTAATAATATAGTAAGTGAATGTAGCATGCTGGCACAAAAAGCATACAAGAAATGACATGACAACCTATAGTGAGTAATCCATTGGGAGTTATGTAGAAAGCTAGGATTTTAACATACTAATAAATGGTATGAACATGAACCTCCTAGTTCTAGAAAGTAAAAAATACAAGATGTTGTGGGTCTTTAACGTTCAGACTGACAGTGTAATAGAAGCTAGAAGTCAGGATTTAGTAGTAGTAGATAAAAAGAATAGAAAGTGCCTGATACTAAACTTTACAGTCCCAAATGATGAAAAAATTAACATGAATTGTATCGAAAATATAGCAAAGTACTAGGACTTAGCTATTGAATTACAGAGATTATGAGGTAAAATGTATCCCATTAGTTATAGGTGCGTTGAGAACTATCTTTAAACATCTGAACAGATGGATAGAGGAAATAGGTGTAAAACCCAATGTAATACAGCTCTAGAAAACAGTGTTATTAGGGACAGCTACGATACTTAGGAGGATTCTTGGCATCTGAGGTTAGTTGCTGTAGCGCGATGTTAAGATTTTTTCATTTCCATCAGTCTAATCTGTTGTATGTATATGAAAATTATAATAAAGATGGTTTCAAATTTTCGCACACCAAGTTCGAGGAAGTGTGTAAATCGTTGCATTTATCCCAGTGCTGGAATGGAATTTGCTCTTCTCGAGGCCGAATCGATGAAATTTTATTTTATTTCAGTTCCGTCCAAGTATATATCTACTTCTCGTGCAGTCGATGTACCGATTTACTAAGACAATACAAGTACGTATAACAAATAAAAAAGACAAATGCTAATATCCACAGCCGTTTCAAGTTATTACTTTTGTGGAAAAAAATCTATCTTTTTACCTACAAGTTTATTATTATATCTTATATAAACCTTCTTTCCAGTTTCGACTCATCGATGTATGTTTTTTTTCAATCTGGATAGATAAATAAATTATTCGACAGGTAGAAGATATAACAAACTAAATATTAAAATGTGTTTTCTTATCAATCACAATATATTCTGTGAATATATTTCTCTCTCTCTCTCTCCCTCTCTTTCTCTAAAACTGAGACAAACTTTTTAACCATGTATTTTCCCTCTTCACGTTATCTCTCAAACTAACCCCGTGAAAGCGTAATGCATCGACTAGCATAGCGTCACTACTCTCCCTTTAAATGCCTCTGACACTTAATATAACTGCTACTCCCACTCTCACTCTATCTGCATTTCTTTAATCTCATCTTCAGAAAATCACCCCCTGGTAATTATTGTTTTTCTAACTTTCCTTTTCTATATCTCGGTCTTCAACTAACGACGTGATAACAATTGGCATTCAGTATTAATATTGTTTTATTCTGTTATTCTTTTACTTGCTTCAGTCATTTGACTGTGGCCATACCGGAGCACCGACTTTCGAAGTTCATAGTCGAACAAATTGTCTCCAGGACTTATTTTTGAAGCCTTGTCCTTATTCTATCAATCTGTTTTGCTGAACCGCTAGTTTACGGGGACGTAAACACTGGTTGTGAAACGGTGATCGAAGGACAAAGAGAGATACAAAGATACACACATAGATATATACATATATACATGACGGGCTTTTTTCAGTTTCTCTCTAACGAACCTACTCATGAAGCTTTAGTTGGCCTGTGGTTATATTAGAACACACTTGCCGTAGGTGTCATGCAGTGGGACTGAACTCGGAACCATGCGGATGCATGCTTCTTACAACACAGCGGCGTTTGTGCCTATATTTAAATAAAATGTGCCGAATATGTGGCTTCAAAACAACATACAAGTGGTATGAACATGAAGCAAAGATTGTGATATAAAATGAGAGTTACAAGATCTTGTGTGACTTCGCCGTCATGTCTGACCGTATATATATATATATATATATATATATATATATATATATATATATATATATATATATATATATATATATATATATATATATATATATATATATATATATATATATATATATATATATATATATATATATATATATATATATATATATATATATATATATATATATATATATATATATATATATATATATATATATATATATATATATATATATATATATATATATATATATATATATATATATATATATATATATATATATATATATATATATATATATATATATATATATATATATATATATATATATATATATATATATATATATATATATATATATATATATATATATATATATATATATATATATATATATATATATATATATATATATATATATATATATATATATATATATATATATATATATATATATATATATATATATATATATATATATATATATATATATATATATATATATATATATATATATATATATATATATATATATATATATATATATATATATATATATATATATATATATATATATATATATATATATATATATATATATATATATATATATATATATATATATATATATATATATATATATATATATATATATATATATATATATATATATATATATATATATATATATATATATATATATATATATATATATATATATATATATATATATATATATATATATATATATATATATATATATATATATATATATATATATATATATATATATATATATATATATATATATATATATATATATATATATATATATATATATATATATATATATATATATATATATATATATATATATATATATATATATATATATATATATATATATATATATATATATATATATATATATATATATATATATATATATATATATATATATATATATATATATATATATATATATATATATATATATATATATATATATATATATATATATATATATATATATATATATATATATATACATATATATATATATACATATATATATATATATATATATATATATATATATATATATATATATATATATATATATATATATATATATATATATATATATATATATATAACCCACGCTAACGTTAAATTCACCTTATGATAAAAGTAAGCAAAGCAGTTTATTTTAGAAGCGTTGAGATGTATTGAAAAGTACAGAAATCAACGCTTCATGAATTTAACGTTAGCGTCTAATGAACCTAAATTTATAAGTTCTAAAATTGCTCAAGAATTCGTTACTGGGCAGTTTAGCTTAATGGTAAAGCACTTGACGCGTAATCATATGGATGTGATTTCGAATCTCATGGCTCACCGGTAACGTATTTTTCTACAATGTATGCATAATTTATCCTGTTCACGCCATTTTATTATCATCATAACGCGTTTGAGAATAAAGAAATTATTTCTGTGTATATATAGTGAATCAGCAAGCAGGAAATTCTAAGGAGAGGTAATTCGTTATCGTTATTATTCGAGATAGGGGAGGTAACTGCTAATTTTGAATGGCGGAATAAATAAATAAATAAAAACTTCATAAAACGAATGTAGTGAGAGCAAATATGTACATGAGTATGTGATCATGAATTAAAATATATACTGAGGAGAAAGTTGGTTATACGTTCATATCTCTGTTTCGTATTTTTCGGTAAATAAATTTTATTTATACAAACGGTATTGTACACGTTGAAACAAAACATTCAAGAGAAACCCAAAGTAATAAATTTATCAAAGAAAACTGTCTGTGAAAGAACAGTATATTAACTAAAGGATTAAAATTTACCCGAACGCTCATGAAGATCTAGTCAAAATGGAATTAAAGACAATATTTTCGACTTCTGCAGAAACCTACGACTCACAGGAGGAGCATTAAGTTACTACAACAACGAGGATGCATTGCTGGTTAAAAACAGAAGCAATTATCTTCCACCTAATGTTAGGAATAAAACACTAGATGACTTCTGCGACCATATCCCAAATTTCCCAATACTTTCTATAAACAAAAAATTAATTCAAACCGCCACATTTTAGAATGGAAAGATTTAACTGAACTGCAAAACGACAACGAACTGACAATTAAAGAAGCAGACGAAAGAAGTGCTGTAGTCACAGAATACTACAAAAATCTAGTATGATCCATGCTAGAAAACGTTACCTTCTATGAAAAATGCGTAAACTATAAACAACAAAAACAATGAAAATTCTTGCATCTTTAATACTTCTATATGGAAAAGGCCTGACAGAAAAAGAAATAGATTATATCACGAACTTCAAATGTAAACCTAGTCTTTTTCAACGGTTTACTTAAAATACACGAGAGCAAGATATTTAATGAATCCAGCAAACAATCAGTAGGCAAATACATACATATCCTAGCGCCAGAAGATTTAAAGTTAAACTCAGCCTGTGAAACCCACCATCTAAGTAAAATTTTTGACAATCTACTGAAACCCTTGCTGAAATACATCAAATGTTTTATTAGAGACGATCTAGATATGCTTGAGCACCTACCAAAGACAACTAATGAACATACATTATTGATTTCCTTCAATGTTATTAATTTTTACATCAATATCCCACTTGACTATGAAAAAGAAGCAATAACATTCTGGCTGGGAATGCACCCCGCAGAAATTCCGGAAAGCATAAACCAGGTTTTTATAATTGAAAATTTAGAATTTATACTTCAGAAAGTTAATGCTACTTCAGCTTTTGAGATTTTGTATAACTATTTATCCCCCACCCCAGGAAAATTCATCAATTACCTCCCCTCTGCCGAATAATAACTATAACGAATTAGCTCCCCTTAGAATTTCTTTCTTGTTGACTTATTCACAAACTTCCCTCCGAGAACATGGACTAAAATCTTCTTAAGAAAATACGAAATGGATTCGAATCTAGGAAGCTCAAAACAGAACTGTACATGTTCTTCTTTCACTTCTGTTGCAGTGCATGAACATGGAATATTTGATATGCTATGTAAGTATATTTTCGGTAATGATCCAGAAGCTGCATCTCTTATTCCTTCATTTTACACTTCTACTTGTGCAGAGTAGGATTATCTATTTTGAATAGAGTTTTTTTTATATATCTGTACGATCATACTTTAGATACATACAAGGAAACACACACACTCATACACTCGCGCGCACATGTACACACACATGTGTGTGTGTGTGTGTGTGTGTGTGTGTGTGTGTGTGTGTGTGTGTGTGTGTGTGAGCATAAAGATGTATGTATGATAAAATATAGGTGGACATTTATGATGTAGAGAATGGCGAACAATGCAATTTGATAGTTTGAATATTTTAATTTCCACCTAATTTCACTTTGCTTTTCATGTTTCAGTTCTTTATATAATCTACTGTTTCTCTCTCGAAAAATAAAATGTCATTACTTAGTTAAACTCATCCTCTTATAAGGGTTGCTGATTTGAAAATCAGTTAATACGCTTCAGTAAATTACTATATATATTTTATATCTATAAAGCAAATCTTATTAACTACTTTCATGTTCCGGCTCAGAAGCTCTCTTCGTTCTCCTGAAGGCTACTTAGCCGAAGTTTTAAAATAGCTGGTAACCTGTTAATTTTTATACGAATATGTGTCTTTGCAAGTTTGCGCGTAAAGAAATTCATAGTGTAATTCATTACGTCAGTGCAAAATATTTCTTCGCACATGAATTTTAAAATCATACGCATATATAATTATATGCCTGTAAATACAGATATATATCGATGTAATCGTTGTGAGAAATACAATAATGTAGAGACAACAGAGGTTTTTAAAAGAAGTCGCTTTATACCCTATAGGTCAACTCTATACACCCGGAAATATTCTTGCTTTGTAGCAAAACAACTGAAACTGGTACACCACATGTTTATCACGTCAGATGGTAACGATACTATGGGAGCCTCTGGAGGTAATATAGGAGATAATATTGGAGCCTGCTAAAGAGTAAATGAATTATCTACAAGCAGGACGTTCATGTTAGTTTTTTGAAGAGAATTGATTAAAGAAAAGCATTTATTCGTTGTTAGTGTTACACTACTGTTGTTAGTGCTACACTAATTGAGGATTTGTTTTACAGTTCCCATTTAAGGTTCTGTCTACAAAATCCCCCAAATATTTTGGTGAAACGGAAGCCATGCTGAACAACATTTACCCAATGTACCTTCTTTCCGAAGCAAATGTTTTAAACACAAAATCACTGCTAAGCTATAAAAACCCCGAACATTTATTTTGTATGCAAATAATGGCAAACCATCAAAACAATGTTTCATTGGTATATTTACACACTTCCGGTATGAATGCGTGCTTATGCAAAATATACTTCACACAATTCCGAACAATTTTACACAATCTTTTAATCTAGAAATCATAGATGAACAACAGGAAGATATGTTATGAATAACTTTAGACAGTTGCGATTATTATGGTCTTTTCATTGATATTTGTGTCAAAACAGATGAATACTGTACAGCGATGTACAAATACGTGCAACAACCCAATTACTGAGCGGCCAGTTAAAATGTGTTGGCTCTGAGAATCAATTTTCCCATTTAATTGCATTTCTGTTGTTTAAAGCTGCTGAAGTGCTCTGCTATTTGACTTTGTATTTTTGTTAATGATTATCTTATAACCACTCCATAAATTCATCATGCCTGGTTTCTATTCATTATTTTTCCCGCTTATCTATTTCCTTTATAAGAGCGCATACTAGGCAATTCGCCTTTAGAGTAATACGGTAAGTATATATTGTATATCTGTGTGTAACATACATACACGCACACAAACGCAAAAACACACACACAAACACAAACAAAAACATACAGGTCCGATAAATTGTTTTATATCCCTCTTAGTTAATCTTCAAGGGAAAATTATGTGTTGGAAAAGGTGGATACATACACGTAAAAAGATACAATCATACGTACCCACAGGTATACAT
>NC_142940.1:23710025-23735025 GCF_046866305.1 Octopus bimaculoides
TCTATTTTTCATTACTTGACATTTTTCTGTTTCAGGTTTCAAATTTAATCATGCCATGCACAAGAGAAGCCTTGGAACTGTCTGAATTGCAAAGAGGCTATGTTGTGGGTCAATCTGAAGGTGGACATAGCGTACAATCGCAGAAAACCTTGAGATACCGCTTTGTACAGTTAATAGAGTGATTGTGCAATTCACCAGAGAGGGGAAGGACCCCACATAACATCTCTCAGGTTCACCAGGGCCTTCTGAGAGGACCCTTCTTTTCTTTTGCTGTATTTCCTGACAGTGGTCGAGTGTAGGTTTGGAGACTCTGTGATCAAGAATTTGACATGAAATGTTTGCAGCGAACAATGAAACACGGCAGGTATTCTGTGATGGTCCGGGGAGCAATTTGGAGCAATGGCTGACCGGAGCTGTTGGAATGTGAGGGAAGCATACACTCAGATAAATATGTGTCCATATTGCAGAAAGATCTTCTTTCAAGAACTCTTTATTTATGGAAAATGGGGTTCCTTATCAAAAGGCTACAATAACCCAAGGTTTTCCGAATGCGAATGAACCTTATTGAACAGCTCTGGAGCATAATGGACAGAACACTTCATAAACAGAACAAGAAAACCTCTTCCAAGCCAGATCTTTTGATCTTGCTGCATGAAACTTGGCAAATAATTCTGCAAGAGAATATTTGTCATCTGATCAGAAACATGCTAAATCGGGTCCTTGCATTATTAATTTAAACGTATAATTTCAGATTTAAAGAAAATTTTAATGATTATGAGTGTGTCTATTTAATTCTGTCATATATACATACACACACATACATATAGAATGACATTCCGTCGGTTACGACGGTGAGTGTTCCAGTTGATCCAACCAATTGAAGAGTTTGGTCGTAAAATTCACATGCTTGTGGCTGAACAATCCCCTGATACATATACCCTTAAAGTAGATTCTGCGTGACAGAGAATGTGACGAGACTAGCTCTTTAAATTATAGTTACAACACAGTTTTGCTAGCTGAATGAACTGCAGCAACGGGATATACAGTATCTTGTTGAAGGACAGAACAATGCAGCAGGGGTTCGAAATCTAGGCTTTACGATTGGAAAACCGACCCGTTCCTTGTCTATATTGATGGATAAGGCCACATAGTACGTCGTATGTATCATAGTGTAATACAATTTCTGAAGGAAACTGCTCTTAGTGTAACATTTTAATGGGTAATCCACTATTAAGTATCAGGTCTAGCAAGTTGGTTTGTGGGAGACATGTTTAAAACCTGCAAAGATTCTTAAATCTCAGCCTTCATTTATGCTCGATCAATTTAACAGGTTCAAACCATTATTGATTTATATGTCACGAATTTTCATATTTGCTTGTTTCATAAAGTCATGTATATATAAACGGGCTTTATAACATACCCTTTCTACATCTTTTCCAATTTTTACTTCTCTCTCTCATAGGATTATAGTATATCTCCCATTAAGTAGGAGACATTGTATGAGATGTAGCAAACGAGCCAAATATCTTCACCTTTCAAATAAAAAATATTCTATTTCACCGTTGTCAAGAACATATTTCAAAAGGTAAGGGCATCCATAATATTCATTTGACAGTATTTTTTCCTATCTGTCCATATGCTCAGCAGAATGTTTCATTTGAATAGTTACTGATATCTTCAAACGCATATTACACCAACTTCACGTGTCATATTATATTCGTAAGATATTACTTTCAACATAGACATACACGTATCTTTAAAATAACCTGAGGAACTGAACTGTGTTGAGGAGACATTACGGTAAGCACGGCGATTGATGCTAATCTCGTTACATCGTTTGATCCTTTGCTTATTAGTAAAAATGTTGCGAAAGTTAGGATTAGTATCAATGTAAGATAATGGTGTTCATTAACAAGATGCTTATGGGACAAAAAAAAAAGCGACAAGCTATATTTTGAGCAATATAAATGCCGCGTTAGCTAATTTGCTCGGGAAATATGTGGATCGTGAACTGCATAAATATGACGCACACATTAGCACGTATGTTGCTGTGAGAGCATAAATGTACACATATCCTAGAAAGTGCGTACAGAGATGAAAGGGGAAAAAAAGTTGATTGATTGTGCTAGATTCAAGGACCAATTCTATATAGAATAAACAGAGTAGGAAATGCGTATATATAGGATATGGCAATTGAGAGTGGATCATCATATAAATTTGACTAACAGAAATGAATTTATTTATTATATAAATGCATATACATAAACACAGCCACACACGAACATATGTATGTACACGCGTTCTCATGTAAAAATCAGCAGAGGTCAATGTTATCAGTTCATCCTTTCGGGTTCGATAACATAAAGTATCAGTCACTTAATGGGGCCAGCGTAATCGACTGTCATCACCCCGGAAATCCCATCCATGATGAGAAAGAGTTGTTATTATTAATAAGAAATTTTACTTTAATTTGCATGTTTGTTACAGTCACCTGCTGAGACCCAGCCAGTGTCCTGGGGCGATTGAAAGATAAGAGATTTTACAGTAGGACTCAAAGTTTGGGGGGGATGTAGAGAAACATCTTCATGTAATACATTTAGGTGGATATGGTTTTTGTAATCATGTGTGCAGTACTTGTCAGTGCAATCTTTTCGATTTCTGTGAGATATGGTTCTCCTGGGATATTAACTTGATGTTTCTGACATCCTTTTTTTATACGTATGGTAGTACAATAACAGGAACAGTTCTCGCTTTAAGATCCCACATCTTTTATATTTCAATTTCTGGGTCCTTATATTTACTTATTTTGTTAAATTTCTTGACAGATATATTTTTAGCAGTGGGAACACTTACATCCATAAGTCTACAAATATTTTCAACCTTGTCTTTAATGATTATGTCTGGTCGATTAGCTTGGATCGTTCTGTCAGTGTTGACTTGAAATCCCCAAAGGATAGTGACATCTTTATCTTCAACGAATGGCTCAGGGTGATATTCATACCAGTAAGCAAGAATACTGATTTTGTAGTGTTTACATATTTTGCAATGCAAATACTACCCTACTCTATCGTGGGGATTCTTATATTTGTTTGGTGTCAGCACAGGTCATCCCGAGACGAGATGGTCTATTGTTTCGTCAAATGTGACGCAGAATCTGTGTGATATATGACGTGAGAATCGTTTTGAATAATAGTCGCCTGGTAGTTTTTTGTGAGCAAGCTTTGATCTTGTACTGCTAATATGAGACCTTCAGTCTCTGCTTTCAGTTCTAAAATTCTCAACCACTGATGGGTTGTTGCTTGATCTACTTCAGCATTTCGACTTCGAAATATTTACTGACCATGCAGAAGTTTCTGGTTCCACAGCTCCTCAATTTGTTTCTACTCATTCTCTTTTGAAGTCTGCTTGATCCATTTTGCTTCTTTTGAGTTAGTGGTTTCAGGTTATACAAATATTTCAGGATTAATAACAAGTTTCAGGATTAATAACAAGCTTCCTTGACAATAGAATGGGATGTTTTACTGCTTTCGTGTTGGTATTCAAGTTGCAGCGTCCGGTCCTCTGTACTGTATCATTACCTGTTCATTGCTCTAGTGGAGGTCTTATAGCACAGTTCTACCTACATCATTTCTCTTCCCCCATTACTTCTAGGTAGGTACAGACGGTCAACATCTGCTTTTGGGTGGTGCATATTCTTAGAAGTTGGACATTTTCTTGTCTTCCTGTCTAGGCGTTGGAGGTCTGTAACATTTCAGTTAATGATGTTAAAACTATATTGGACTACTGGAAGTGTCTGGGTGTTAATGGCTTCGATGCGATTTTTAGAGTTGAGTTCAGTTTTTAATATTAGTCTTATTCTCCTGTAATATTCCTTTCTTATTTTTCCTTCATTGCAGCATGTTGTATATTATTTCCGCTTATTCCCAGGTATTTCTTGAGGATCAAGCTCTTTGATGGCAATGTCGGTATTTAATTTAATGGAAGCTGTTTGCCCGAAGTTCCCTCTTACAAAAGGTACTTTAGCACACTTATCAAGGCCAAAGTCCATCTCATTACTAGTTGTTAGTATTTCTGGTAGATTTTCGTTATTTCCAGCAAACAGTTTCAGATCGTCCACCCATTCTAGGTGTTATTTAGTGCGGTTGAAAGAGGGACCAGTGCTATGCAGAAGAGTAATGGGGAGAGGGAGTCACCTTGAAAGATGTCTCGTCTGATGTTGATGTTGTTAGTTTGGCTTGTCCTATTACTGTGGTTTAGAAGGAGACGTGTTTCACTTGGCCATGCTACTTTGTAAGAATTTGGAGATGATAGGACAGATCTTGTATATCTCAAGGGCCTTGAGTATCCATTTATGTGGGAGACTGTCAAATGCTTTCCTTTAGTCTATCCATGCCTTACTCAGGTTATTCATTTTGCTCCGGCAATTCTCTACAATCATTTTATTTATGATCATCTTTGACCCATAGTAATTCCTTTTACAGCCTGTTTGAGCTTGTGGAAGGATAGGTCTCTTTTCGAAGAAAGCGTATATTCTGCCAGTTAATGTGGATGTGAGGGTCTTGTAGGTGATGTTCAGACATGTTATTGGTCATTAGTTTTTTTATTTTTATGTGTTTTCAATTTTGGTAGTAGGTATGTTGTTCCTTCGGTCGGCCAGGCAGGTATTTGCTCTGGGTGCGGGGTGGCATCAGTCAGAGATGTTTGTTTTTACATGTATGTTAACATATTGCATTATGTCACTGTAAACTTTATATATTTTAATTATTTTTTCCTCTCTTTCTGTGCAATGAACATCCTGATGAAGGGAGTGTCTAATTTCTAATATGAGTACTACACCATATTAATAGACACATCTCAGAAACGGTCCGTAGATGAATACTTTTAACGTTACCTATGTATTGTACGGTTTTTGTGATATGGAATATATACATATCCTTTTCTAATGTACACGTTTTTAATATAACACATATAAATTTGTAATATCATATCATATCGTATAATATCGTATGATATCGTATATATTTACCCATTATATGTGAAATCATACTGTACGTTTATATATCGTAATGTATTATCTTAAATTGTCAAATATTTTTATACAACTTGGAAACTATGCATGTTTATAAATATTTTTAAATAAATATTTTAAACATTCATGATATTTACGAAGTTTATATCATTGTATATGCTTGTATACATTATTTTTACCTTACCCTCTAGACGTTTTAGAGACTTAGAACTATATATTTATTGATTCTAGAATGAATTGAACACACACACACACACACACATATATTAATTATTGCGTTGGATATACAGTATTGTTCCTGTGGTTTTCCACCCTTATGTATGCATTCTTACTGTAATTTGAATTCTAGCTCATGCTGAGCACTTCAACTCTAGCCCGTTTTTATGCATTGCTATATTAACAATATCTAATTATACAAAAAATTACAGTTTATATATATATATATATATATATATATATATATATATATAAACTGTATGCATGTGTATGTGTATTTTTAATACAGTTCAAATTACCACAGCTTACATTAATGTAGAAATATCAGAACATCTACCTCCAGCACTGTTAAATGTATGCTCAAAATTGAGTTTAAGTAAATCCATCCCGTATGTATTCGAAACCTGTTTGCGAAATCTAACTTCAGCGACAATCGACACTATGATAATAAATGCTATAATTATACTCAAAGCATTGAAACATCATGTAACAAGTAGAACAATTTTTTTTCCTCATATATGAAATGCTACTGTGTGATTACTTTTCTTTACGATAGTGTTCAAGGAAACGGAGTGACGAGTCTCAACAAGAATTGTGAAAATATTAATCTAAGTGACAGATGTGGCGTTTATATCAGCTGTTTATTTTCCACTCGAAATGCACGACAGCAGTAAGTGATGTCTCAAGTGACATATATTATGCTGCTTTGGTGCAGCTCTAAGATTTATTTCTCTCACTCTCGGATATACTTAATGACTGTGTTTAGATTTATTGTCAGTATTAAGAAAACAAAATATTATTTACTTTTCTATAAAAAGCGTATCCCAAGTAATATAGTTATTTACTGCACAATAATTGTCGACTTTCACATTCACTATCGTAAATGTTCACGAACACAGTGAGATAATGCTCCACAATTATATTTTGTCATATCGTATGTGTCTGTATTTGTGTACGCCAAGGCACATGCCTTAGTGTCTGACGTGTTGGTTTCACGGTATTAATACTTTGGGTTCAATTCATGAACAGAATTGCGTGTTGCGTCAGGAAGAAAGCATTTCATTTTAGCTTCCTTCAGTCTACTCCGATGAAACGCGTGCATATCTTTTCGTCGCCTGTCACGCACTGCATAGTCATGAAGGTGATTGTGTGTGGTCGTGGAAACACGAGCTTCAAAATCAATTAACAAGAGCATTCTTCGTGTTATCATGTGATACCACTCCAGGACTGGCTATTGTACATATGCGTGTATGCCTCTGTGTGTGTATGTATGTATGCATGTATGTATGTATGCATGTATGTATGTATGCATGTATGTATACAGGGGCGGACTGGGTCTAAAAATATTGGCTGCCAGGAGACTAAGGGGTCCCACCCGCAACTACAAGAGGGCCCACCCGCAATTACAATGCTATAATTTATTTTATTATTATTATTATTATTATTTTGTTAAAAGTATTCTTTTCAACTGTCTACAAACACCAGCCGGGCTGAAATAAGTAATGCATTCTTCTAGAAGTGAATAAAAAATTCTCAAACTTGAGGGGATGGGCCCCTTAGATATTAACATGGGCCCCCATGTATGGATTGGAATATGGCAGGGGCTCACTTGCCATCGGTTAAGTTCGCAACCTGGCCACTCCGCCACTGTATGTATATATGTACGTTTGCATCTATTTCCTTATCATTCCTTAATGCATTATAATGACTTTCTATGCTATGATATTATGCTAGCATTAATTAAAAGAAAGATGCATAGAAAAGTGATTAGACACGTTAGAACGGATTTTTATGTAATATTTACATTAACCCTGTGTGATACATTACTTTCCTGAAAATTGGTCATTGATGTTTTGTCCACAAAATCATGATAGTAAGATTTACAAATGTTTCCAATATTTCCTTCAATGGTTGGTCCCATAAGATTCATAATTTGGCTGTGTTAATTATAGCACCGAAATATTGCAAAGCTCAATTTATATTTCAATTAGCTTTTGAGAGAGGAAAAAGCATTCAGAAATTCTTTAGTTTGTTATACACTAAAAATAGGCACAAACTGATGAATATGAATGAATAATATTATTTTCTTGACATGTAAGTAATATAGTAACCAAATTTACCAACTGCATAACGAAATTGATTTCACACTTGTTCATTATGTGTTGAGTATGTTCGGTAAATTATGCAATTATGTCATATGAAAATTATTAAATATATTTAGCCCGATTCAGTTCATTAAAATAATAGACTATATCATACAAGCAAAAATGAAGGGCATTAATTAACATTTGAGTTTTCCTTGGATCAATTTTCACTATTTCAGCAACAATGGAAAATACTTATATTTATATTTTTGCTCTGTATCAGTAGGGAACCAATCGTTACATTGTCGACTAGAGTATATGTCGTTATTTTTTTACGCCTTCAGCATTCTGGATTGGAATTCCGCCGTGGTAATATCTGTCATTTTTCACTACATTTTAAATATGATTTACAATATTAGGGTCAGTAATGACCCCCCCCCCCCTCACTCTCTGAATTGTTTGTGTAATTGAAATAACCGCTTTTCTTTTTCATTTATGAAAATTAAGCAAACGGGACCTGAGATTTATGTTAAGTGTGCACATTTCAGTGGAAATACTCGATCCTGTACAACACTAATTTCATGCGCAAGTATTCAAGTGATCTGACAACTAAATGCTTATTACCGAAATAAACAATGAATCCTTATTTTAAGTGGCATCTTAGCTTGTTCCTGAAGTTGTATTTTCCTTTGTTATTATATAATCCGAAGCTAGAACTATTATTAAAAACGCTTTATAGATGATAATGCTGGTATCTTTTTTATTAAAGTGCTGGGTACCAAATTGGTCAAAGCTACTGCATCTCCTCTAACTCCAATAGTTTTCCGTGAGTCTTCGAAGAATCTTCCAAATAAGGCGGTGATTTCCCAAATCAACCGACTGTCTCTAATATCTTACTCTAATACTTAGTATATCGCTTGAACGCATCTTAATATGTATCGTCGTCGATACATATTAAGATACACATTTCAAGTAGATATCATTCGTTACCTGCATCGTTTCTAGTGAAGAAGGTTACAGATTCTTTTCCAAAGGCTTGAGCACAAGAATGACTCTTTGAAAGAAAACGAACTCTATACAGAGTCATTATCATAACAGTAAACCAAATATAAATGAACATAATTTTTTTCTAGTTTTGCTCCAAATTTACCAAAACCGGACAACATAATTTAGAGCTCAGTTGAAGCCAAATCGGTAGTCAATCATATCAGACAATTACGTGTACATACTCTTATTAGCGATAATTTTACACAGAGAAACAAATGCAATTAAGAATAATGAATGCAAAAGAACTAGAATTGCATAGTTTCTGAAACTTACGCGGGGCAGATGAAAGAGTTAAGAGATATTTGCAATGAAGACGTATATTCCCACCATTCTCTTTTGTCTCACTCTAACAGTTTCTCGCTTACATACAAAACAAATTACACAACCACAGACATTCTCCCACCTCTCTCTCTCTCTCTCTATCTTTCTCTCTCTCTCTCTCTCTCTCTCTCTCTCTGTCTCTCTCTCTCTCTCTCTCTCTCTCTCTCTCTTAAGCATATCTCCGAGACGACATTCCACTATATATTGGAACAGAGTTACTACATTTCGGAATTTTAAAATCATAACATTCTAAAGGTACTTTCCAGTTTCAAATAGCATTGAATATACAAAATAATCAATTCTTTCATTGTTCGTTCTTTGAACTTGCTTATATTCTAATATTTCAGACATAATGCTCAATAATGGTCGTTTTAATTGCTACACACAAACAAACACAAAAACAGACAAACACACACACATACACACACAAATACACACGCACAAACACATACGCACACAAGCACACACACACACACACACACACACACACACACACACACAAACACACGCATCCGCACATACAAATAAATTGATAATGAAATGAATATTAAGTGGCGATGATTATATAAGAGATGTCTGCATTTATATTTAACTTGCTCGTACACGAAGAGGTATAAAAAAGTTCTCGGACCAGTTATGTTTCATCAAACAAATTACTTGTTTAGTCACCTTTTGCAGTATTACACGGGGTTCCTGCATTGCTGCCAGTTTTGGAATCCGACCTGGAAATCCTTTTCCCTAAGTGAGTCAAGGACCTGCTGTGATTCGCTCTTTATCTCAACAACGGTGTAAAAACGGCAACCTTTGAACTGCATTTTTCTCCTGGGGAAGAAATAGAAGCCCGCAGGTGCTAAATCTGGCAAATAGAACGGGTGTGGAAGTGATGCCATGTTGTTTTTGGCTCGAAACTCACGAACGAGGAGAGCTTGGTGACAGGGTGCATTGTCGTCGTGGACAATCCAATTCTTCGTGCACCACTGATCCGGTCGCTTTCGCCTTATTATCTAGGAACGTTTTCATACCACCTAATACACCCATACAGCGGGGAAAGTTCTTCGAAAAGATAACTGTCTTAAAATAGTCGCGTATCTTATGAGGGTAACAATACACCAAATTGGACTATGAATTGCATTAGCGGACTGTAAAACACGAGTTTGTGTCTGGCTCTACATATCATCATTACAGATGTCGCATCAGACATTTATGACTCTCTAGAAACTGCTGTTGTTATATGAAAACAGCAAACATCGTGGGTTTAGAGGCCCACCTAACGCGCTTTACATTCCAAGGAAATCATTCAAAACACCAGGTCGATTTGTATTCACGCACAATGTAACTAATATAAATATTTGCTGATGGATATTTATTGTAAAGAAGATCATTCATGGTCTGAATGTAACAAACCTGACTTATAGATTTGGACATCTTTGTAACAAGTAAAACACCTAACTGACCTTATTTGGTAAGAAAGCTCCCGGTGAAAGTATGCATGATTGCCAAATATTTTTGCAGACTGTTTCTCTTTTACTCTTTTACTTGTTTCAGTCAGTTGACTGCGGCCATGCTAGAGAACAGCCTTTAGTCGAGCAAATCGACCCCAGGACTTATTTTTGTAAGCCTAGTACTTATTCTATCGGTCTCTTTTGCAGAACCGCTAAGTTACGGTGTCTGTAAAATATAATATACATATTATGAATATAGAAGTGAAGCAAATAAA
Source organism: Octopus bimaculoides (assembly GCF_046866305.1). Lineage (NCBI taxonomy): Eukaryota > Metazoa > Mollusca > Cephalopoda > Octopoda > Octopodidae > Octopus > Octopus bimaculoides. The sequence continues at coordinate 23,720,440 of NC_142940.1, forward strand.
GGTAGATGACATTTCTCAGGCACTTCAGCTGATATCATTGTAAATTGACATAATTAATTTGTTCTCAGATATACAATTTTTGATACTAGATTTTTTTTTCTTATCGGTATTGAGATTTTGAAGGTTTATAATAGTGCAATGAAACAATGAAACATGTTTATAAAACAGTAAAAGAAAGCTTAATCATTAAATGAAACAATTGAAATTCACATCAAGAGATAAAGGTCATTATCTCTGACCTGAATAGTCCGCTCTTTCATGTGTGAACTAATGCAGACTTAAATAAGATGAAACAACAACACAGAATAGGAGGAAGAGTTAATATCAGAAAGATAAACACCGACGCTACTTAGAGAGAAACATCAAACGCTAAAAAAGGAGGATTAAAGAAAAAACATAAAAAGGGTAATTATTATTCCTAGAGATTATATAATACTAAACTGCATTGCTCTGTTGCAATATCAAATTACATATCATAGATAAGAACAAAAGAAATATAAATCGACTCAAAGATTAATAACATAACGAGATTTATGCGAATTTATGATTATATACTTACATACCTACACATACACGCATAAACACTATGTCAAACACATACATACACGCACACACGAATATATATACACATATGTGTGTGTGTGAGTTTATACTTATATATATATATATGTATCTATGTGTATGCATGTATATATGTATGTATGTATGTAAGTATAAATATATATATATAGCTCCTTTAAACATATATAAGTGTGTGTGTGTGTGTGTACACGTACATATACACATGCATAATTAAATAAAATGAATCGCAAGAATCAACTTATCAGTTATATAGGTTACAATACTACAATTCATGAACATCATTTTCTCGGGAACTAAATAAAAATCCATAGTATGAAGAAATATATAAAAATATCAGTATAAAAATATCAGTATAGATATAAAAATATCAGTATAGATTCAGTTGAGTGTTATAGATGCGATTTAGATTAAAATAAAGTCCTTAAGCTAAATTCTTACTGAGAGTGTAAAAGTAAGGAGGTCATTCCCTAATATAATGATACTAACTCAAATACTAAAAAGGATATATTCCTGCCCATAGCTTGCAAGTTCATACATTAACAGGAGAAAAATACTTACATATATAAAATATAGACGCCTATCTATGCTTGTATGTAAGTGTGTGTGTGTGCGCGCGCGCGTTTGTGCGTGTGTGTATGTGTGTGTATGATTGCAGGTGGGTGTCTGTGTGCATGCGTGTGTATAAGGTACTTTAAACATACAGGGGTTGGACAAAATAATGTAAACACCTTAAAATTTCAAAGAAATGTATTTTAATATGGGGTAGGACCACCTTTGGCAGTAATTACAGCTTGAATTCTACGAGGTATGGACTCGTACAGAGTTTGAATTATTTTCAAAGTATTTTTTGTCCATTCTTCAGCTACAACAATGTCCAGTTCTTATAGTGATGATGGTGGAAGATATCAACTCCTTATTTGCTTTTCTAAAATGCAACATAAATGTTCAAAGATATTGAGATCTGGGGACTGTGGTGGCCAGACCAGATGTTAAACTTCACTAGAATGTTCCTCGTGCCATTCAGTAACAAATTTAGCTGTGTGAATTGGTGCATTATCATCCTAAAAGATTGCGTTTCCCTCCGGAAAGGGTCCCACAACCATAGGATTAATTTGATCAGATAAAATGCTTAAATAGTCTTGACTATTAAGTCTGCTATAAAGGGAAACCGTTGGGCCGGCGGATTTCTAAGATATAGCCCCTCAGGTCATTACAGATCCTCTTCCATGTTTAACAGTTGGAAGAAGGCAGTTTGGGTCAAATGCTTCTTTCGGTTGTGTCTACGCGTATACTCGGCCGGTGGTCGGAAATAATGTAAAGGATGACTCATCCTAGAAAATAACATTCTTCCACTGCTCTAGGGACCAATTCTGTAGGTTCTTATTCCACTTTAAACGCTTTGCAACGCTTGTTTTTGAAAGTAGTCCTTTTCTGATTGCAGCTCTACCAAGAATTCCGGCTTCGTGCACCTCCCGGTGAACAGTATTTGCGGAAACTGGGTTCTCGAGGTGGTCATTAAAGTCTGCAGTAATTTTGGGAGCTGAACATTTGTGATCCTTTCTAACAATTCGCCTAAGAGTTCAACGGTCCTTATCTGAAAATGTTGGTTTCTTCCAGAGTTTTGTTTCGACGAGGAGGTTTTTCACTCTTTTTCAAAGGCTGTCATTACTTTCGAGACAGTGCTTCTTGAGAGATCCAATTTGGAGAAAAAATTTCCCCCGTTTAATTCTGCAAAAAATGTTTTCTGAAGTCAAGAGAGGATGGTGACATGACTTTAAACAGTCGCTCAGTTCTGTAGAGAAATCGGCACATCTTATTATTTTTCTTTTTAATGCACACTGCAGACGCCGCCCAACTTTTTGATGATTTCACACCTTCCCGGTCTTGTCCAACTCTTCATTTACAATTTCAATTGCTGCGAAGAGTACTTTTCTGTTAGATTTAAATACAGACACAACGTTTTCACTTAGTTGAAAGCATGCGTCAGTCTTTTTACATAGACCAAAGTCCTCCGATAATACTTGAGATAACATCTTTTTCAGTTTTCTCTTCAATTCCTCAGGCGATTTACTTTTAACGGGACAATCATTTATCTTTTTGGGGAGGTGCCACAAGTCAAATATCTCCAACCAATCTGTATCAAACAAATCGATTGTATTCTCCCCAAGGGATATTTTTCCTTCCCGTGTTTCTCCTCGAAATGTGACGTCTATACACATTTCATCCATGAAATGTAATATATCGTCCGTCATGTATCTGCATTCATGTTTGAAATATCACTACTCGTATCTAATTGTAATTTATTATTTATACCATTTATTTTTACGTGTACGATTTTTTTTCTGTTTTGTACTGTGTTTGCTGGAAGCTCCTTGGAACTTTTTGCGTTCGACCCTCGCAATCTTGTGCTGCAGTGTGAGCTCTTGTGACCAAGTTTCTGACAACTATAGCATATTTGGTTTTTAAACGGACACTCTTTTCTGAAATGTAGGCCTCCGCATCCGTAACATAGATTGGAGCCTGGAATTCTTTTTGGTGAAATTTTTTTCACTCCGTGCTTCAGGTTTACTATTGTTTGACATTTTTCTGAAATTGTTGTATGGTTAAGTCTTGGTTCGCTTGCTTGCTCTATTTTTGAGAGAATCCTTTCCATCTTCAGTTGCTGTAAGGCCTTGTCAGAAGATAAAAGGATTTAAGCATATCCTGAGAGAGAACTGAAGTTTAAAGTTTTCACACATACGGTTGATTACTTCGGCGTATGTAATAAAGTCATCATTGTCATTTTTTGTTAAGTTCCAACACTCCATTCCAGTGTTAGACAACGAACTTTTGTCACAACAGATGTTTGAGAGTAATTCAATAGTTCCTTAGAAACCACTCTCACTAGGCATTTTGGGCAATATAAATATACAGTAGCATTCATGCTCGACTAGAGCTACCTTGCGTAGTAATAGCGTCCCTTTCTCCTCATCCAACCATGAATTTTAATCTTTGTTAAAAATTTCCCTGTACCTTCTACAGTGCGCAGGAATCAAAATACCCTCCTCCGTCAGGCGTAAATGAAGTTACCGAATTTTCAGACTTCTTTGGCTCTAACTCAGTTAACTGTTGTTATTATTGCTGTTGTAGCTGTAATATTTCCTTCTGCAACACCCGTAATTATTTCTGTTGCTTCTCTTCATGTTATACTACTGCAGTTAATAGGTTCTCCGTAATTTAACAATTTGTATGACGCACAAATTGTCGAATAACCTACGTGAGCTTCGAAAATCCTCGTCAGGGTGTGGTACTCTCGTCAACAGAAACCTTAGTTCCTATATATATCGTATTATGCAGAGAGAGCGTGTGTGTGTGTGTGTGTGTGTGTGTGTGTGTGTGAGAGAGAGAGAGAGAGAGAGAGAGAGAGAGAGAGAGACATTGCATGCTTTTTGGTGTAAATATATGCATGCATAACCACCCATCCACACATGTTGTTGGCATTCCGTCGCTTACGACGTCGAAGCTGGCACTTTGAAATACAGGCCCAACAGAAACAAGAAGAAAGAGTGAGAGAAAGTTGTGGTGAAAGAGCCTCGTGGAGATCTAGGTGTTTTCGCTCAATAAACACTCACAACGCCCGGTCTGGGAATCGAAACCGCCATCCTATGACCACGAGTCCGCTGCCCTAACCCCTGGGCCATTGCGCCTCCCCATCCACACATAGATACGCATATACATACAGATTTACATACGCACGTACATATGTAACTACTCCTACTGCAGCAGCAGCAGCAGCAGCAGCAGCAGCAGTAGTAGTAGTAGTAGTAGTAGTAGTAGTAGTAGTAGTAGTAGTAGTAGTAGTAGAATGTACGAAAAACAACAACAACAGACGAGGACAGGTGTGGTGTAAACAACAAAAGGATGTAGTAGTAGTACAATAAAGATTGTCCTGCAGATTGTTGCTGAATATCCTACACAAATTATTTGTTTATAGTTATGAAATATTTTTTGTGGTATATATTAGCTTACTCACTCCCTCAAATCGACATTGGCTATGTAGTTACTTGGTATACAACGTGCCAAGTGTTGAAGCTATTGAGGAGCAACGCAAGACGAGTTGTTTTGCTCAAGATCACAACGCTTCACTTCGTCAAGAGATTGAAACCACAATCTCTTGATCGTAAATACAACACACTAAGCACTAAAACATGCTCTCCCTATCTCCCTTTCTCTCTCTCACACATGCATCCATACACATGGATGTGTAAATACCTTTATGTACATACATACGTGACACTCCGACGAGGGTTGCAATTGATCCGATCAATGGAACAGCCTGCTCTTGAAATTAACGAGAAAGTGGCTGAGCACTCCAGAGACACGCGTACCTTTAGCGTAGTTTTCAGGACGATTCAGCGTGACACAGTGTGTGACAAGGCTGGCCCTTTCAAATATAGGTACAAGAGAAACAGAAAGAAAGAATGAGAGAAAGTTGTGTTGAAAGAGTACAGCAGTGTTCGCCACCGTACCCTGCGAAGCCTCGTGGAGTTTTAGGTGTTTTCGCTCAATAAACACTCACAACGCCCTGTCTGCGAATCGAAACCGCCATCCTACGACTGTGAACCCGCTGCCCTAACCACTGGGCCATTGCGCCTCTACTGTAGATACATATACATACACACGCACATATATATTTATTTACATACACACGTACACCCACACCTACACACACATATACATACATATGTATGTATGTATGTATGCGTCTGTGTATGTATGCATACAATGGGTGCGAAGCGGTAAGATCGCTTCGAATACATACATACCAGAGTCATGCACAAAGAAAATGGGAAACGTCTTAACAAGAGTTAGCTATAAGAATCGTTACTGACAAACAAATTTAAATAACGGTAAAATAAGAGATGGCCGAAAATTTGTTTATTTTATCAAACATTTTCAATACGTTACACATATTGTCATACTTATACAAGTAGGATGTCTCAAGATAATAAATAGCAGGCCGACGTAAATATGCATACCGCGAAATATTGAGAAGAAAGAAAATATTTCATAATTGTCTTTACAACTGTTCCAGGGATATTGTGATAAATAGCAACAATAATGGGCATTATGCACACATCGATGTCTACTAAATAGATGTTAACAATAAATCAACGTAAGCAATATTTTTCTTGCCAGTCATTCATTCTACGGAATGTATTTATCTGTCGAAGATATTCTACACGCAAAGACAGTCGCGCATGTGCATGCTCACACCCACACACATTCCTACACACACACACACACACACACACACACACACATATATATATATATATATATATATATATATATATATATATATATACACACCCACATATATATATATATACATAGACAGACAAACAGACAGACAGGCAGATAGATAGATAGATAGATAGATAGATAGGTATAAGACCCCCACCTCGATGTAAGATTGTCGAACGTGTAAACAACGGGAATTGAATAAACAATACAGTAATGTTAAAAGCTTAAGTGTAAGAGCGAAACTAACAATATAATAAAAGTGAATGTGAGAAAAGGGGAGAAGATATATAGAAGAATGAGAAATGAAAGAACGGGGGCAGAAAAAGAGGGGGGATATAGGTTATTTATAACAGATAAATGGCCATTCAAACGGCAATATGGTAACACCACCAAAACGCATCATGACGAGGCTGCAAGTATAGCTGCTATGAGCGAATACGATAGGGAAACGATTAAGAAGCGACAAAGAGAGAAAAGCCAACAGTTCTCATGAACATGACTGAAATCTTTGGAGTCATCCAAGCGTGTATATTGGGTAAGTAGCACCTTTCAATTATAAGCGGAAATGATGAGAGCGAGAGGAGGATAATGTTATGAAGCTATAAGGCGGGGCTACAATTTTATTGTTTATTATTCAGTTAGAAATACCAACTCATTGAAATCATTAATGTAACCAGATCAAACTGTACTAAGGAAAATTTGAAATATTTCCTCATACAGATACACCAGGCTGGGGGCGAAGTACAAGTAAAAATTTATCTTACATGAGTAAATCATTTAAATATATTGTAAAAGGAGTTAGTTTTAAAGAATCAATGCCAAAAATGATGATCACGTTTTACTCTTATATTAAAACACGTTTATTGCTACTTCTTAATACCTCGATAGACACTTTGTTACAAAGATCACTTGTTGAAAAAGCCTTCCGGTTTTATTAAGGGGCTACATATCATTATAAGAGGTATTATTGATTTTGAAATTGTATGATTTGCGTAAGGAAGTGGATGTACTGCGTTTCCCAGAAAAAAGTGAACGACACTGCCGACAGAAAATATGTGTGTATGGGCGCTTGCGTGTTTGTGTGTGTGTGTGTGTACTAATAAATAACCATTCAAATGACAAATATGAGGTACCCTAAAATTGCATAGGTTTTTATTCATTGCAAAGTAATTGTTAATTTTTAAAATTATTATTGGGTACTATTATATGCATTATTATTATTATTATTATTATTATTATTATTATTATTATTATTATTATTATTATTATTATTATCATTATTATTATTATTATTATTATTACTATTATTATTATTATTGAGTGAGAGAGCAGTGCATGTCATCAAAGTGACACTGGGGTAAAATATACGAAGCCCAGTATACCCACCATGACTACACTCTGATAAGGGTACACCAGGCACATGCATCACAACTATAAGTGCGCGATATGGTGATCTCATATCAAGATAAACAGCGCATGCCCTTGCAGGTGGGGCCGAGTTAGAAATTTCTTCGGGTTGAGTAGCCCATTCCGCTCAAAAGGTTCCTGAATAAGATTTGTTTAAGGATGTTGAGCAAAACACACATGTTTCCAAAGGTGAATTATTTAAACCACAAAGAATTCCTCTCATGGCTATGATGCTCACCCAATACTTCTGCTCATCATCAGAGGTGCACATATCGTCAGCCACCAAGGCACATGCTCAACTGGTTAAGGTCAAACAACTAACAAGCAAATCTGTGGTATTAAGCAGAATATTTGCTGTAGCCCATCTTTTATACCAAGACAAAATAATGTACATGATAACACTTCCAATCAATTAAGATCAGAAGCCATGAGAGCCACCGCCTGGTACTGCATCCGGGCATTTATTATTATTATTATTATTATTATTATTATTATTATTATTATTATTATTATTATTATTATTATTATCAACATCATCATCATCATCATCATTATTATTATTATTATTATTATTATTATTATTATTATTATTATTATTATTATTATTATTATTATTACTATTATCATTATCAATATCATTATCCTTATTATTATTATTATTATAATCATCATCTTTATTATTATTATTATTATTATTATCATTATCTTTATTCAAATTAGCATCGGAAATGTCCATGCTGCTATACATTTTATTACTAGTCAATTTACCATTATTTTTAACGAGAAAATGATTATCAGTACAAGCAAAATGAAGGAGCATATTACAATCACTCTTTTCATTACTGCAATTAACACAGATAATACGACTGCTATTAATATTATGACCATCATTAATACCACTACCAATATTGCCACCATTAAAAACGCTACAAAATCGCCATCATTAATAACACTACCAATATCGGCAATAGCAGTATTATTTTAATTCACGACAGGAACAGCAGCAGATTCAGTTGTAAAATGGATATAATAAAGTTAATATAAGGTGAGAAAATTTCGGAAGTAAATTTTTATTGTTGCTATTTCTTCTCCTAAATTTAGTTTCACTTCCATGGCGCAACATTGATGTAGCTGTTATTTGTAGCAACATTGTTGTCTTGCAACAGTATAAAATTATTCAGCCAATAGCCTTGTAATCCGTCCGGGTGTAGTCCTTTTCAATTTGCTATATATTAAATTCTGTTTCACTGAATATAAATTTATCCTGAAGTATTTTTGGTTTGCTACAGTTTCTAGCTATCTTTCAATATTTGTTAGCCACTCCACAGCCTTCCCCTAAATTCTTTACTTTCTGCCATATCTGGAATCAGTTCCTGGCGTTTACCTCCCTGGAACTGGGAATAATAACAATAATGATGATAATAATAATAATAATAATAATAATAATAATAATAATAATAATAATAATAATAATAATAATAATAATAATAATAATAGAAGATTGTCACAAGCGACACACAAACTTGTCAATAGCCTGGATAGACTATAAAAAGGCCTTTGATAGCCTACCACAAAGCTGGATTAGGAAATGTCTGGAAATGTATAAAATAGCTCCTACTCTGCGAAACTTATTATCTGTAAGTAAGAGATCATGGAGAACCACACTGATGTTGAACAATGACGATGAATCTCTAAATGCTGGAGATGTAAGAATTTCATGTGGCATTTTCCAGGGTGACTCACTATCACCACTCCTCTTCTGTCTAGCCCTAATACCGCTCTCAAAATTGCTCAATGATGCACAGTATGGTTATAAAATATTTGATAAAAATATAAATCATCTCATTTACATGGATGATTTAAAGCTCTTTGCAAAAAATGACCAACAACTCAAAGGCCTACTAGCGATTGTTAAACAATTCAGTGATGACATCAGGATGCAATTTGGCCTTGATAAATGTGCAAAAGCTACCTTTATCAAAGGAAAAATGACAAATACATCTAATGTGAACCTTGACCAGCAAAATGTCATAAAAGAGTTAGAACCAGCGGAGAGCTACAAATACCTAGGGGTAATTGAAGGGGACAATATCAAGCACTCAGTGATGAGGGAAATGATCAGAAGAGAATGTTATCGCAGGGTGAGAGCAATACTGAAGACAGAGCTGAACGCGAGAAACAGGATCGAAGAGATCAATGCTCTAGCCATACCAGTCGTGACTTACAGTTTCAACATCGTTAACTGGTCAATTACTGAAATATGTAATGTTGACAGAAAAATACGAAAACTGTTGACAATGCATAGAATGCACCACCCTAAGGCAGATATAGAACGTCTTTATCTGCCAAGAAAAGAAGGAGGCCGAGGACTTTTACAGCTGGCATTATCAGTGAAGGTAGCCACAATTGGCCTAGACACCTATCTGAAAAACTCTGAGGACTGGATGCTAAAACTTGTCTTAAAATATGAAAGTAAGAAAGCATCTTACTCAGTAACAAAACAGGCAAAGGAATATCTAAGTGAATTCCAATTGCAACAAATTCAAGAATTAGACGAACTAGAAACACCTGCAGAAAAAAAGCTAAGTGCTTGAAAACCCGTGCTAAAATTGCTGCCTTAGCTATTATGACTGAAAAATGGCATGGAAAACCTCTCAATGGCAAATACCCAAAGAGAGCGAATAATGCAGATATTGACAAAGCTCTTACCCACCAATGGTTAATGGCCTCTGGCTTGAAATCAGAAACAGAGGGGTTTATCATAGCAGCCCAAGATCAATGCCTACCTACAAAGAACTACCAGGCCAACATATTAAAGAACGGCAGCTCCCCATTATGTCGTATATGCCAACAACAAAATGAGACCATCGATCATGTTGTCTCCATGTGCAGTCTGCTTGCGCCTACAGAGTATCTCAACAGGCATGATAGAGCTGCACAATATATTCACTGGGTAATATGCAAAAACCTGGACTTGCCCCATGATAAAAACTGGTGGGAACACAAACCACCCCCAGTACTTCAAAATGATCACATTGCACTCCTCTGGAACTTCACCATTCAAACTGACAGAAAGATAGACGCAAATAGGCCAGGCATCATACTGAAAGACTTCAGACAAAAATCATGCCTCCTCATTGATATGACTGTCCCAATCGATATAAACGTATCTGTCAAAACCTACCAAAAACTGAGCAAATATAAAGATCTTGAAATAGAAATTAGCAAAATGTGGAATCTGAAGAGGAAAACAATACCTATTGTCATAGGTGCCCTGGGAATGACAGCGAAACGGGCTGATTACTAACTAGATCAGATTCCAGGAAACCCCAAAATGGCTGAAGTTCAAAAAATAGTGCTCATGGGAACTGCCCATATCCTACGTAACATACTGTCTATGTGATCTCAAATTTTAAAGCAAACACATAATTTTCTTATGGTTTCTTAAACATTCACTTGAACAAAACTGTACAAATACAAATATATGGTACCCTAGGCATAACACCTACATGAACTTCTAACTTGTTGTCTCTTGAGGTCTCTGGGTGAGACTTGGATCCAACTTGTACAAATGCAAAACAAAAGTCAAACATAAAATAATAATAATAATAATAATAATAATAATAATAATAATAATAATAATAATAATAATAATAATAATAATAATAATAATGATGATGAGAAGAAGAAGAAGAAGAAGAAGAAGAAGAACAACAACAACAACAACAACAACAACAGCAACAACAACAACAACAACAACAACAATCTATATATGCATAAAATCCATTGTCTCTCTGTTCTCAATTCATTCTGAAACGGCTCAACTAAATCATATCAAATTTTACATGGTAATACTATCAGACCCCGCGAGTGTCAACATGTAAGTTTTTTTAATTAAATCAATGCAATATTGATACTGGTTCCGTATTACGTGTCAAAACTCGAAGAATAAAATTGAAAGAATAACATCTATATTGTAATAAAGGTGAAAGAATAACATTTATATTATAATAAAAGTGAAAGAATATCTATATCGTAACAAAAGTGAAAGAATAACATCTATATTGTAGTTTGATATAATGTTTTACTTTTAAACGTTTATTTTTAATTCTTTCCACAACAACGACGACAGCGTAACATTTGTATGTTTCTGTGTATCTGTCTGTGAATGTATGTGTGTGAATGTATGAGTGCGTATATGACTCATAGTGTGCGAGTTTTTCCACGTTAGATACGTTATCAAACATACTGTTTCACCTTTATACTTTACTTTTAGCTCTAATCATAACGACGACGTGTGTGAGTGTATGGGAGTGTATATGACTCAGTGTGTGTCCTTCCGTGTTCGGTACGTTATTGTAGAAGGTATGTTGTTCCTTCGGTCAGCCAGGCAGGTATTTTCTCTGGGTTCTAGATGAGATCAGTTAGGGTGGCAGCAAAATTTTGGAGTTCTTCTGTCAAACGATTCAGCCAGAATTTAGGGATCCGTTCCACTCATGTTGTTCTCCATTTGTGAATATTTCTAAGAACGCATTTTAACTCATTTACATTTACTATATTGTCTCCCATTTCTTCTCTTCAACTTCATCCGGTTTCAATTTTACATGTGCTAGCCAGCGAGCTTCAGTAGTATTATTATTATTATTATTATTATGATTATTATTATTATTATTATTATTATTGTTGTTCAGTAGTTTTATTTTTATAACGTGCTTCCACTTCACTACCGAGCGCAGCTCTGTGCGCCTTGGGTATGTGCTGTTGTTTGCTGTGGTGCTCTTATGGTTACTGTATTGAACGTGCTTTGCGTAGGATGTGTGCAGTGCCCAGTAGTGCAATTTTCTGTATGTTATATATATTTGTAAGTCCTGGTGTTTTTGTTACGTATTTGTCAATATTTTTTTATTATACCTAAGGCACCTACTATGATAGGAATTGTTTCTGTTTTTAGATGCCACATTCGAGTTACCTCTATTTCCAGGTCTTTGCATTTTGAAAGTTTTTTCCATTTCTTTTAGAGAAACGTTGTCATCTGCTGGTATCATTATTATTATTATGTTAAGGAAAATGTTCGTGTGCCAAAATTCGTAGACTAATCTTTTGCTGCTAGTAACAAACTTCCTCTCTCCTTCATTTCTGCAACCACAACCACGTCTACTTACGAAGGAGTACTGAAACGGCCTGACCTTAAGGGTATCATGAAATGTCTGGGCTGAGGCCCAATTTCCGAGTTCTTTTACAAGACTTAGAAAAACTGAAGGACCGCTGCAATAAGTGTGTGAACCTGAGTGGGGAATATCTTGAATAAAATCATAATTAAGTGATCCTCCTGTATTTTCTTTTACCCGAAGCCAGGAACTATTCAGCGCACCCTCGTATCACTAATTTCAGCAAATACCTTTGAAAATCCGCCAGTCAGAAAATTTTGCTTCTTTTTTGGTCTTTAACTACATTTAGCTTTGGATTCCCTCTCTCGAACTGTTACACTAGTAACGCATAGTAAAATTTCCTATATTTAGTCTAGCTAACTCTACACAGTATTCTGTTGATATCAAACCACTACTACCTTCATTTCTAGGTAGATACAATCTGCTATTCCTCTCAGCTAATATTGAATTTCTTACTAGTGCTCCTGTTTAGATTTACTAATTCAGATTCTGTCTAATTTCGAAAAACTGCTGAACTTTTAAGTAACTAGATTCGAACCATTTAGCTTTCAAATGACTAATTTACTCATTCTTCTAGTGTATTTTTTCTCAACGTTCTCTTTCATTTCTATAGTTTGTAATCTGTCGGATTATAATACTCCTAGATACTTATATATTTCTCCTTCTTTCAGTGACTTTAATGCCTGACCGTCTGGTAACTTAATGCCTTCACTGCTGTCTACCTAACCCTGTGATTAATATTGTGCACTTATCTATGCCAAATTTCATATTTATATCGTTGCTAAAGTGTCTTACAGTTCATATAGAAGAATATATCTCTTTTTTATTCTTCCTAAAGAGCTCCAGATCTTCCTTGTTGCGCAAATGATCACCTTTTCACCTACTGTCACTTAACTAGTATCCTGCATTTGCCCTTCTCAGTACTAAACCAAATACTGAAAGATTACTAAAATATTAAATGAGATAACGAGTTTCCTCTGAAAATAACTTTGAAAATAACTTTCTCTAAGATTATGTCATCCGAATAGAAATCTAGTTTTCATTTCTTGATGCTATAGCTAATTAAATCTCTCATGTTGTCTGCATGAGTGTGGTATCATATGATAGGCGTCCTTATAATCTATCCATGGCATTGCTAAATTAAAAAAGAATTCTTCCTAGATTTTACATCTTTTCAAAGCACTTTGTTTATGTAAAATACATTATGCGTACTTGTAGCCAACTTTCTCTTCTTCTGGCTCATAAATGTTTCCTGGGAGTATTCCTGTTAACACAGTTCTTGCTAACGGTTAGTAAGTTACTAGCTTTATTGCTCTTGATTTTAACTTTTATAATGAGTACAGTCGGCCCTCTAGTCACCCATTGTGGTAGAACTCCTCCATTCAGGCAATCCTGAAACTATTTTGTTAGTCTCCCATGTAAGATTCTAAATTTCTTTAACCGCCCTGGAACTCAAATATGGCCATGGGCAGTTTCAATTCGGCATTCTTCCTAGCACTTTACTCATTAATCCACTCCTTAGTTTTAAATCTGGCTGCTTCTCCCTAACTATCTTTTCCATTACCTTCTTTAACCATGATGCATCCTCATTATGATTAACTTGCTTATCTCACATATAACTTCAGAACGTTCTAGCTTCTTCTTCTCTTCTTTAGTATTTTCTTCTACACTAAGTATTTGAAGATAAAAATGTCCGCTGGCATGTCTCGAGCAAACAATCTAATTCGTTGATATTAATGTATTCTTTTCTTATATCTAGAAAGCTTTCCTACTATTTCTACGACACGCTGTTTCAGGTCTTCCATTACTGTCCCAAATACCTTTTCTTTGACTAAGTAATTTATCTCAAGAGGAGATTTAAATCTTGAGTTTCCTAACTTGTCTTATTTCAAAGCTTCTATTCTACTCAGATCTTAAGTCTTAAGATCTTCATTTTATTTTTCTTATTTCCCCTTCCACATTTACTCCTTCCTATTCTTTCCTTTTGGAATCCCCGGTCTGGTAGTAACTACTACCTCTACTGCATACATCAATAAGTTAGTGTCCCCTATATTTCTAGTATCATTCCTTTTGATAACAGTATCGACTTTCCCACTAATTTCGAGCAACGCCTTACTATTATCATCTTTTAATGCAGGCAATT
>NC_142940.1:23737525-23765025 GCF_046866305.1 Octopus bimaculoides
ATATATATATATATGTATAAATATAAGTGTGTATGTATATATTATCAATCCATTTCAACAATCCTCTCCCTCTCTATCATTTCATGTGTATATAGATATGTGTGTGTTTGTGTGCGTGTGTAAAGAGAGGGGGAGAGGGCGAGAGAGAGTGAAAGAAAATATAATAACTGGTGGTAAAAGATTCAAGTGCTATTCATCATTCGGATTCAACTGACTGGCAGATCACATTGATTATACAGTTCTAATCCAATATCAATATCAAAAATAATAATACGGAATTTAGAGAGGTTATTACCTGGTAGGGTCCGTGTATAATGATAGAATTGCTAATGTTTAACAGACTGCACGGTTTATTATGTTAAGAATCCTTTGAAATATTATGAAAGAAATATGGTTAGCTTTAATTCAGAAACCAATAAATATACGTTGTGTAAGTAGTAGAACGGTTTTAGATTTCAACTCGGAAAGTGAATGCAAAATCCTTTCTCTTTCAAAAATATCCAGACTTAATACTAGAGAAAAAAATGTGATGTTTTTATATTCAACAAATTTTAGTGAGTGTACAGGAAAAAGAATAATAAAGGAGTGAAATTTTTATATGTTCTCCCTAACAGGACAATATTTCTTCGATATAATTCAACGATTTATAACTGCAAAGTTATGGGTTTTACTAGAAAATTGTGGGTGCCAATCCATTTAAAATATCATACCGGGTACATTTTTTATGATATTTCGTGCACAACTAGCCATTGCATACATCTAACAGCACATAAACTTACTTCCCGCGAATATAATTTAGAACGAATCAGTGAGGAATATTTCTGTATCGAATACCATCGTTGGATAATGTCTGTTAAAGACAGGGTGGTCATCGTTAGAGTAGCATTGTTTGATCAGTGCTGAATTGCCACTAAGCCACATCAATGACGCACTAGTATTGGAATGACAGGTAATCCAATATCGTATTCGTTTTTTTCCTTTGCATCTGCAATTTCAACTAATAAAATATTTACTAGAGAATATTCTTCATTTCTTTTTCTCTATTCCCGTCTCTTTCTCAATCTTTTACTCCCCACACGCGTTTCTTCCTTTCACCCTTTCACCAAGTATTCCGCATTTCTCACAACACAAACAACACACAGACACACATATTTATACATATACAGACATATATACACCATATATATACATACATATATCTCTCTCTCTCTCTCTCTCTCTCTCTCTCTCTCTATATATATATATATATATATATATATATATATATACGTGTGTGTTTGTGTGTATTTGTATTTATGGATGAATGTATGTGTGTGTATCACAAGCAGAAAGATGCGTATACACGTATACATCTGCCACAGATGCAAGTCAACACTCGGAAGCACGCACAAATTTCAGGCACACAACCACTTACATTCATTTTCTTTCTACCTCTCACTCCTTTTTCTCGAGAAAATAAATTAGCTCTGTGCATGCAGTAATTTTTACTTTGGAAAAGCTTCTATAGCCATGCTATGTTTATTTATTAACTAGCAATCTAATGCAAGTAGAATCACGCTGACCCTGAGGTTCTGCCACTTACACATAGGTCATGAATTGAAATCTATTATAGGGCACATCGAAACGCAGCTGTCGTACTATGTCAAGTGACAGTTATGCAATGTGTTGTCACAAGGCACCAAGAGCTCCCGCCAACATACAAATGCATATATCAATCTACTACCACTTGAAGGAGATGGTTAATGAAATAAAGTAATTAATGCTTGCTAAATGTACCTCACCATAATTACTCATAAATTTACTGATTATTGTTGTGAACAATTGGCACACATGTGCTGCTACACAATCACTCAATATGTGTGTGTTTGTAAGGTGACGAGCTGGCATAATCGTTAGCACGCCGGGTAAAATGTGTTGTGTCATTTCTTTCACTTTTACGCTCTATGTTGAAATTTGGCGAGTGTTAATTTTCATCCTTTCATTCGTTCAGGGTCAGTAAAATAAGTGCCTGTTGAGCACTGGCGGCGATGTAATCAACTTATACCCACACCTGTAACTATTACTAAAACTTCAGGATTCTATTTTAATCATTCTTTTTCAAATGGTGTACAGCCATTGTTGTTGAGAATTGATCCCGACAACGACCGCCTTACCGTTTCGGTCATCCGGCCTTTGGAAGCTTTGCGTGGTGGGAGCGAAGCATTCAGCTTCCAGTAATGTGTTCCCTGCTTCCGGAACCTAGTCAACTGTAAAGATCCAACATTTGTGGTCTGTTTAGCCGACTATTTTGAATAGTGGATAATCTACACTGCATCACCTACTGATATAGAAGATACGTTATCTAAATGATTTTGGGATGACCTAATGCAATTTTTCCACGTTCACATTCGAGAAATCCACTCGGTACGAATTTCGAAAGGTCTCAGCATATTTCTTGATCGCCTTTCTTGAAAGACTTTTTACACCTCTTTTCTACCCTCAAAATCCAGGCGCTCATTTAAGATACCGTTACAATTTTCGCACTAAGGAGAACGATTTCCATAGAAACACTACTGACACCTAAAGTAAAATGGTCTTTTTCTTCGGGAGCAGATAGACGCTACGAGTGTCTAAAGGCATGTCCATCCCTGCTGGCCAAGTCTAGTCCCACCAACGTACATTCGGCTTCTTTTATGGTCCGTATGTTGAGAGCCTTTCCGAAACAACGCAGCGACGCGTAAATCTCGCTTGAAACTAAATGGTGCGCGAGGTTCGTGGATAGGAAATCCTAGTTTTACTGATGGCCAACACATCTATATCTAATAATGTAAGGTCGTTGTGTAGGTAGCGCTGCTTCCAAGGCACCACTGAAGCTACATTCTTTTATACTGCCGATTCTCGGCGAGAAAATGTTAATCAACAAGAAAGAAATGAAAGAGGAAATTGTTTATTCAGCTTAAATTTGTGGAGAAGTAGGGGATAGATATTCCGTTCCTTTGGTATAACATAGACGTTTCCAGAAACAAGTCCATCTAGAAGTATGTTGTCAATGTCCCTTAGAAGTCTTCTCCTTCAGGCTATATGCTTTTTTTTCTTTTTTCTTAGGATGATTTTATGGGTGTTGTTTTGTTGTTTATTTGTATAGTGAAATATCTCTGTGTGACGTCTCTGAGCTTCTGCATGTTCCGATCTGTTCCAACAGTATTTTATTGTTTGTGTTTATAGCTGTGAAGTTGGTATTTCTTTACTGTTGTCCTTTTTGGTTTGTGGGAAAGATGAGATTTGGTGTGGATTGTGAGTTAGAATGTTAAAACTAATGCTTATGCACTGCAACTTTGAAGGTCAATGTGTGCCAAGCGACTTCACACTGCAAGCCTTAGCTTCGTTATATGTCAACGGTCCGGATACTTATTGATCAGACCACATATATATTATTTTACTTATTTCGTATGTTTTTAGGCCCAAAGTTTGTGGCCGGCAGTTAGTGGAGAAAAACAATAACATAATAGGTTTTCCAAGAACTAATTCCTTCCTTGATTTCGGAAGCCACAATATATTTTTCTGAATATATGCTTTTTAGAACTGAAAATCCAAAATTTTGACTGAAAGGGGTGCACACTTAATAATGTCATCTTTACTTAGTGGACGCTATTTGGCATAATACAAATAATTATCTTTAAATGAACAAAGTTCAACAATACCTCCCGAGCTACACAAAGAGACGTTATAATAATAATAATAATAATAATAATAATAATAATAATAATAATAATAACAATAGTCAAAGCGGAGAATGCGATTCGATTGTAATAGATATTTTATTGGTCGAATGATATTTCAAATGTAAGTCTGTCTTTATCAAATTCAAAATAGGAAGTGATAAAAATTCAAAATTATAGAAATTTAAATGTAATATATGAACGAGAGCAACCAGCTTCTACACGTTGATGGAATGGCATCATGAGTTTTTATGGTTCAATTTTATAACAGGTGAAAAGAAAAAAAAACAGAGAAAAAAGACACAAAAAAGCAGAAAAAAAACAGGAACGAAAAAAGAGAAAAAGAATAATATTTAATCAAACAGATTTGTATAAGTTTTATGATATTCGCCTGTCATTTTATATTTTCCTTCAGGGCGTGATGTTAATAACCCGCAAACATTTTTCTCCTCATGCATTCTGAGAAGTGAAATTGAAGCAGATTCTGAAAATTTTCTGAGAATATGCACTAGTCTTTTTCAAAATTGCAGCAGTTTGAAATGAAATGTTCTGCAAGATCTGTCCAACTACTGTTATTGTGCCTGACGTCGAATATGTGCCCATTAAACCTTTTGTTTAATTGTTCTTTTGTACAACCAACATAAATCAAGTTGTGTTTCGTGCATTCTGCCGCATACACCAAATGGTACATAACTCCTGATGGAATTCACTTAACTCATCTTGCTGTACAACGAACAGGGCCTACCTCTCTTGCGGCTACTTTTCAAGATACAGCGTGCAGATTCTCCAATGTTCTTTTTGTTGGAGTCAGAAAAAGAGGACAATAATTCTCTTGTATTCTTATTCCGTCTAAAGGCTACAATAGACGGCTGAGGAAATATCTGATTGAAACGAGGATACTTTTTCGCCACATGCTGAAAACTTTCATGCAACACTTTTAAAATGCCAGCGAAATTTCGGTGCCAGTTAAGCATTAAAAGAATTCTGTCATCTATTGTACTGTATTTGGTAACATTATGCGTGAAGGTTTGACTATCTTTGCTAATCTTAGCTATTTCATTTGCTATTTCCTTTAATCGTGATTCACTGTAACCGTGTTTAACATAATGATGTACCAAAGCATTTGCATGTTTCCAGTAATCTCCTATGTCAATACAAATCTGTTTTATCCTCAAAAATTGAGATTTTAGATTTGAACGAATAATATGATATGGATGATTGGAGCGGCAGTGGAGATAAATGTGTGTGACATGTGCTTGCAAAATAAATCTGTCACTATTCTGCTTCCAGAAAATTTGACTTTTGTGTCCAAAACTTCAAAGCTAGTTTTTGAAAAACTAGACGAAAATTTTATGTTGGACTTAAATCCATAGTTTTCAGCATAGCAGTCACAGAAATGCAAAAAGTCCATTAAAATATCCTGTGATCCTTCCCAGACAAAAAAAGGTCATCAAGTAACCATAACATGAGCATTGGTTCATGACCATGAAGGGATAGAAAAGCAGTCAAACAAAAGATTACCATCAAAAGTCTACAGAGAAAATTGGATACTGTGCGATATTGGATATTGTACGACGTCTTCAATACTACTACTACTACTACTACTACAACTACTACTACTATTACTACTACTACTGCGACACAAAAACTTGTCAATAGCCTGGATAGACTATAAAAAGGCCTTTGATAGCCTACCACATAGCTGGATTAGGAAATGTCTGGAAATGTATAAAATAGCTCCTACTCTGCGAAACTTTTTATCCGTAAGTATGAGATCATGGAGAACCACACTGATGTTGAACAATGACAATGAATCTCTAAATGCTGGAGATGTAAGAATTTCATGTGGCATTTTCCAGGGTGACTCACTATCACCACTCCTCTTCTGTCTAGCCCTAATACCGCTCTCAAAATTGCTCAATGATGCACAGTATGGTTATAAAATATTTGATAAAAATATAAATCATCTCATTTACATGGATGATTTAAAGCTCTTTGCAAAAAATGACCAACAACTCAAAGGCCTACTAGCGATTGTTAAACAATTCAGTGATGACATCAGGATGCAATTTGGCCTTGATAAATGTGCAAAAGCTACCTTTATCAAAGGAAACATGACAAATACATCTAATGTGAACCTTGACCAGCAAAATGTCATAAAAGAGTTAGAACCAGCGGAGAGCTACAAATACCTAGGGGTAATTGAAGGGGACAATATCAAGCACTCAGTGATGAGGGAAAGGATCAGAAGAGAATGTTATCGCAGGGTGAGAGCAATACTGAAGACAGAGCTGAACGCGAGAAACAGGATCGAAGCGATTAATGCTCTAGCCATACCAGTCGTGACTTACAGTTTCAACATCGTTAACTGGTCAATTACTGAAATATGTAATGTTGACAGAAAAATACGAAAACTGTTGACAATGCATAGAATGCAACACCCTAAGGCAGATATAGAACGTCTTTATCTGCCAAGAAAAGAAGGAGGCCGAGGACTTTTACAGCTGGCATTATCAATGAAGGTAGCCACAATTGGCCTAGACACCTATCTGAAAAACTCTGAGGACTGGATGCTAAAACTTGTCTTAAAATATGAAAGCAAGAAAGCATCTTACTCAGTAACAAAACAGGCAAAGGAATATCTAAGTGAATTCCAATTGCAACAAATTCAAGAATTAGACGAACTAGAAACACCTGCAGAAAAAGCTAAGCGCTTGAAAACCCGTGCTAAAATTGCTGCCTTAGCTATTATGACTGAAAAATGGTATGGAAAACCTCTCAATGGCAAATACCCAAAGAGAGCGAATAATGCAGATATTGACAAAGCCCTTACCCACCAATGGTTAATGGCCTCTGGCTTGAAATCAGAAACAGAGGGGTTTATCATAGCAGCCCAAGATCAATGCCTACCTACAAAGAACTACCAGGCCAACATATTAAAGAACGGCAGCTCCCCATTATGTCGTATATGCCAACAACAAAATGAGACCATCGATCATGTTGTCTCCATGTGCAGTCTGCTTGCGCCTACAGAGTATCTCAGCAGGCATGATAGAGCTGCACAATATATTCACTGGGTAATATGCAAAAACCTGGACTTGCCCCATGATAAAAACTGGTGGGAACACAAACCACCCCCAGTACTTGAAAATGATCACATTGCACTCCTCTGGAACTTCACCATTCAAACTGACAGAAAGATAGACGCAAATAGGCCAGACATCATACTGAAAGACTTCAGACAAAAATCATGCCTCCTCATTGATATGACTGTCCCAATCGATATAAACGTATCTGTCAAGACCTACCAAAAACTGAGCAAATATAAAGATCTTGAAATAGAAATTAGCAAAATGTGGAATCTGAAGACAAAAACAATACCTATTGTCATAGGTGCCCTGGGAATGACAGCGAAACGGGCTGATTACTCCCTAGATCAGATTCCAGGAAACCCCAAAATGGCTGAAGTTCAAAAGATAGTGCTCATGGGAACTGCCCATATCCTACGTAAAATACTGTCTATGTGATCTCAAATTTTAAAGCAAACATAATTTTCTTATGGTTTCTTAAACATTCACTTGAACAAAACTGTACAAATCCAAATATATGGTACCCTAGGCATAACACCTACATGAACTTCTAACTTGTTGTCTCTTGAGGTCTCTGGGTGAGACTTGGATCCAACTTGTACAAATGCAAAACAAAAGTCAAACATAAAATGATAATAATAATAATAATAATTGCTGCAATATTCATCATTCTTAAAATATTGGAGGAAGGATCGAGTTTATTCCATCCAATACATTACTAAGCTTGTACTTATTTTATCCCCTCCGAAGAGATAAATGTCACAGTCAATGTAAGTTAGACAAAATATAAACTTTCCGGCACTTAGTGAGCACAGACGTAATATAGATTGAACATATAGGGAAATAATATTAAGTGTCAACAGTGACACTACTACAATACTTAAAGGTGAGTAAATAGAACCTGTGTAATTTAATAATAAAACTGAAGAAAACAGAAAATAAAAGTCTCAAAAGAGAAAGCAGTCAAGTGCGAACAAGAAGCTAACTAGCGCAACGGAAGGTTTTACTCATTTGAAGAAAGAAAATATATTGAAAATTCGAAAAAAGTAAAATATAATACTGAAATAACAAAAACAAATCAGCGGTAATGAACACACAAGTCCAAGTATATAAAACTTAAAACAAAGATTTCAAGTGCCAGGAGAACAATGAAAATGAATAATAAATCCACAAAAACATAATTCAGAACACTGGTCGACTAATGTTGAACAATACATAAGCATTTCATTGAAGTGAATTTTAAAAGTCCTGCAGCAGAAGAAAATAATACATTTTATATATTCTACTGTAAAACAAATTAAAATACAACTATACGTGACAAGAATTGTTCCTCGGTTACAAATAAAAACCTCTTGAAATATGAAACCTAAAAATTATATAGTACGATGCATAAAAAAAACACAAAAAAGCATATTGAATTGTTGAAAATATATACATCAATATCATAAGAATTAATAAATCAATGTCTATAAATTTTATTGGCGAATCAGTTGAAACTTATTACGAAAGAAAACTTCCACTCCTTATTGAAATCAACACCTAAAACATTGACCAAAATCTGTTGATATAAAGCCGAGTGGGAAACATGAAAACGGGACCCATTTTTATTGTAAGACTATCTGTAAGAATTTGCTGTCACTATATCATTTTTGAATAGCATTATTGCAGTCTTCAAACTAAATCAAGTTGGAATCAGATACAAATGATATAAAATGAAAATCAACTATCAATTTTGCGCGTATGACTTCGATTTGCAGCTGTAGATGATAAATTAGCAGGATTCAATAAAACAGAGAACTGCTGAAATAAATTTACGTATCATAAACCTTCTGTGGATTAACTAGAAATACAAATGTAAACATGATATAGCACTTATGCGCGGCAAAGAAAGAGAAGAAGTCTTTCGAGGGAACATTTCACTGGTTGTGAGCTACTCTTGAGATATGATTTAACATTTTGTATTCCGCTATGAACTGAATATGAGCACCTTATAAGCTTGCACATTAGTAAATCGCCTAATTTACACATTGTTTTGGTTCTCTTTTAGGCTCAGTATATTTCTATGCACAACGCAGCATATATCAGAAAAACTGAAATAAATTTAAATATTGTAAATTGTAGTGTGTAACGTGGTTTAGATATTAGTTCTAATTTAGTAAACATCAGAGATCATAATTGAACAGTTGAAAATTGCGCTGGATAATCATGTTAGATACAGTTACAGAGATTACACATTAACATATATAAACTATTTGTAAATGCTATCCAAATATAAACGTGAACAATTAGAAATGAAGAGATTATGGTAATTAAGAATAAAATAAACACTACTTCTAAACGTTTGTAGTATGTATGATTAATTTAGTTGCAAAGTAATATATTCCAGATTGAAACACATTTATAAAATATTTAACCCATAAACTGCTGCGATTTTGCTGAGCCTATTTTGGGTAAAGATCACCATCGATCGATCAGTCTAAAAAAATACTCAGTGTTTCTTCACACCTTCTGTGATTAGCTACACTGTTTCTGGGGTGAAAGGGTATCGTGTGCATACATTATACGTCATCGAAATTACGTCCGTTCATGCCCTACTTCCGTGGCCACGAACGTGGCCTGTCACACTGTCGCGTTGGCCACTGAGGTGGCCTATCGCAGTTTATGGGTTAAACTATAAGAAATTGCACAAATTACATTTATTACATATAATGATATTCGATTCAACAGAAGAAAATATGAATGAAAAAATCCACTAAATGCAAAATCGAGCTACACTTCTCAGCAATGAGACTCGTTGAATTATTACACTTTTTAGCATAGTCATATAATTGCTGTGTCTTATTTGGGAGATGGCGTATTTGATTAAATTGTTTAAACTTTCATTAGCTTTTCTCATTCACCCGAACAGAGGAAATGACTGCAGATGGATTCGAATATAGAATGCGAAAACATGTAACTAAACATGCATGGAATTACTGCAATTCCCTTTTGGCTATGGAACATAGAAATTAACTATGAATAATAAATCGATTATATATTTTCGTTATTAGAATTTCTTGCAGTCTCCGCGTAAAGCATAACTGTTTCGAATAGAAAAAAGCCATGCTGACTACAGCTAGCGATACAAAATTTGTTAAACAAAATCGCTTCACTGTCTTATGAACCAGGTAGTTGAGGATTGATTCACATTTTCGCCGGATGAAATATATACTAAATCACATAACTGTCACCAATAAAATATTTTCCTTAGAAAATAGCTATGATATCTGATTAGTTCCGATGTCTTAAATACAGTACGTATTAATGATGATCATCATCATCATCACCGTTTCCGAAGTAATATCATTAGCATGATTCCAATTTTATTGAAGTTGTTTTAGAAGAATTCTTTAAGGACGCCTTCTGGACTTTCTTAACATAGCTTCTAAATTCTTGATAAATTCTCACTCTATTTCCGCAAAAGCCATGAGCATATGTTCATATGGTACTGAGTGCAGGTTTCCCGAGAAAATAGTGAAATTATTGCATTCACTAAGTATATTACCGTAGATTTAATTAAACAAGAATGACTCGGTGCTACGCCGCAACAGAAATAATTATAAAATGTAAAAATATGTCTATCGTTATACCTCCCTATCTTCATCATCGACCCCATCACTGTTATCATGAGTAATATTTTATAAGAGGTGCGCGAAGTTCTTATAGACCAGCAGAGAGCCACACTCACTTACATACACGTACACATATATAATGTATGTGCTTGTGCTTGGGTGTGTGTGTGTGTGTGTATGTGTGTGTGTGTGTGTGTGTGTGTGTGTGTCTGTGTGTGTGCGTGCGTGTGCATACTCAAGATCACATACAAAAGTAAAGCAATAATAATATTTCGGAATAAATTAATTCATACCAGAGAATATTCTTTTCTATTATAGGCACAATGCCTGAAATTCGGATGAAGGGGATAGTCGGTTTTATCGACCCTAGTGCGTTCCTGGTACTTATTTCATCGACCCCGAAAGGATGAAATGCAAAGTTGACCTCGGTGGAGTTTGAACTCAGAACGTAGCGATAGGCAAAATACCGCTAAGCATTTCCTCCAGAGTACTAAACATTCTGCCAGCTCGCCGCCCTCTCATGCCAGAGAATATTCTTTTCTCCTCTAGGCACAAGGCCCGAAATTTTGAGTAAGGGGGCCAGTTTATTAGATCGACCCCAGTACTCAACTGGTACGTAATTTTTCGATAGTGAAAGTATGAAAGGCAAAGTCGACCTCGGCAGGGTTTGAACTGAGAACGTAAAAATAGACGAAATAACACTATGCATTTCGCCCGGCTTGCTAATGTTTCTTATTTCTTTGTTGCCCACAAGGCGCTAAACATAGATGGGACAAACAAGGACAAACAAAGGGATTATGTTGATTACATCGACTCCAGTGCGTAAGTGGTACTTAATTTATTGACCCCGAAAGGATGAAAGGCAAAGTCAACCTCGGCGGAATTTGAACTCAGAACGTAACAGTAGACGAAATACTGCTAAGCATTTCGCCCGGCGTGCTAAAGTTTCTGCTAGCTCACAGCCATCATGCCAGCGAATATTGAAGTTTAAATACTGGCGCATGTTTCAAATGAGTAAGGATGAGTCATGGTCTTACATAAAAACTACTATATATCGTACAGGTATAGTGTACTGACTTCCCTAGCATTTTTGGTACAAAGAAACAACGTCACAAGAACGAAGTGCAAAGAATAATTAAAATATGAATTCTCAGAGTATTCTTATTTTGCTTCCTTCCGTGATATAAATATTGGCACCAAATTTTGTCACAAGGCCAGCAGTTTTGGAGGAGCGAGTTAGCTGATAACATCGGTCCAGTACTCCACTGGTACTTATTTATTTGACTGCGAAATTATCAAAGGCAAGGTTGACCTTGGCATCATTTGAACTTAGATGAACGCAGTTCCGCTAAGCACCATGTTTGGGTGCTAACCATTCTACCAACTACCCACCTCCCATAATATAGGTATTAACTTCAGATTTTGGTACAAGGCCACCAATTTGATTTCGGGGTAGAGGGTTTGTCGATTACATCGACTCCACTACTCAACTGATGCTTATTTTATACATCCCAAAAGAAAGAAAGGCATTGTCTATCTTGGTAGAATTTGAAGAATGTAAGGATGGACTAAATGCCTTTTTGCCCACCTTTTAAAAAGATGTGCGTTTTTCAAAGCTATATGCGATCTCGTGCCAAAATTGACCATCGTTTGCGCTGAAATGGTCAATCACTTCATTGAGCAGAGAACCAGCGCGGGCACACACACACACATATCAAATTATATATATATATATATATATTTAAAAATTTAAGGAATGGAGAAAACGCATGTTATAATTGCATACTTTATTCCTACATATGCTTCAAAGGATTACAACCTGTGTGATCCATAGGGATCTTTGATATTAAAATTGTAACCTTCTCTTCAGGGAATGCATGGGAATCATCTTAAACGTAAGACATTATGACCGGTCATAATGTCTTACGTTTAAGATGTTTCCCATGCATTCCCTGAAGAGAAGGTTACCATTTTAATATCACAGATCCCTATGGATCACACAGGTTGTAATCCTTTGAAACATATGTAGGAATAAAGTATCCAATTATAACATGCGTTTTCTCCATTCCTTAAAGTTTTAAATATACTCAAATACCCAAAATTTCAAGGAGTTCCTGCCTTAAAAACAAGAACTACACCACAGTTATTTTGTATTCTTTTCTACATTGGGTTCTATTAACCCATTTATTCTATCCGAAGAATTTTTATTCATTGAGATAGAAGAAATACATATAATTATATATATATATATATATATATATATATATATATATATATATATATATATATATATATATATGAGATCGTATGTAGCTTTGAAAAATGGACATCTTTTTAAAAGATGGACAAATAAGCATTTAGTCCATTATTACATTCTTTTATAAACTATATAAATTATATATATATATATATATATATATATATATAGTTTTAGGGAAAAGAACCAAGTTTCAAGAACTCATCGATGAAAACCCAGTATCACATATAGAAAAATTAATAATTTTCATCGATGAGTTCTTGAAACTTGCCTCTTTTCCCTAAAACTATATAGTTTTATATATATTATAATCTATAAAGCTCAATTTAATTTTAATTTTTTATAAATTGATTTTAATTGAGTTTTTACCTGTAATTTTGGATTTTGTCCCTAATATTATATATATATATATATATATATATATATATATATATATATATATATATATATAATAAAAAGTAAATAGAAAATCCATAAACACAACAATCAATGTTACAATTGTCAATTTATGTTGCCTACGTGCGTTTCGTTTTATTATTTAAATCTATATTTATACAATTATATTGCATTTTGAATTTGGAAAAGCAAAAGTCTTCTTTAAGACAAAAAAATGACTTTTATCTTCTCACACATCCTATCTGAGGGAGAATTCATTCCTATTGAATTGTAGCATGTGCGTCTTAGATATATACATACAATAGGTAGATGTTGAATTTGATCTCACTGAACAAGGGATAAGCATTTCCCAGAAAAACTAGGTCATGTTACTATTCACCCTTTTTAGTTACCTCTGTTCAGTATGTCTGTAAACACATTCCTCATTAATTGTATAGGTTTATAGACCTGCCTTTACCATTTGTACTATTTATCATGTTCACATATTTATATGTTCTTATTTATTGGTAAAAATAAATCTGGCTATTTACTTATATGCTACTTCTACTTATTTAGTTTTTGTTTATTCTTATTGTTAGAAGTTATATTAGTTATCATTAATATAATAATTTAGTTAGATGTATTAGTTGAGAGTTAGAATTCATACATATACTTGTCTATTTAATTAACGAAATAGAAGTATGATTCTCATTTATCATATACACAGTCTTTATTTACCTAAAGTTATTTAAATACAAAGGAAGCAAATATAACTTTAAGAACTTAGGTATTATTGTATCATTCAAACAGTGTCCATTTTAATTAAATTTATTCAGATTCAACAAATATATATTTTTAGAATTATAAACAGACAAAACATTCCCCTTCCCCTCTTATTCTTAGGATAATTCATTTAGATAAATTACATGATAGTTTGGGCTCCCACATGTTTTCATTTATTTAATTAATAGTGTAGAAGCACAATTCTTGGGTCTCATATACACGGTGTTTAATTCTTAACTAATTCTACTAAAATTCAATGAGGTTATATTTAACTTTAAAAATTATTCTTCTGAATAATTGTATTATTTACACAGTTTCTTTTTAATTATATCCATTTCAATTTATTATGTGTATAGTTAACCTTATTCACAGAACAAAAATCTCATTTCTCTCTTGTTTAATAATTTGTGTTTTGATGTAAGAATTTTATAGATTTCCTCTCTTCAGAGTTCACATCGTTTGTCCTCAATGCTATAAGATTTCGCCCGGTTAATGATTTCCCATCTAATTGTATATTCCCTTTTCTATCCTTAATCTTCCAAATTAATTTACTAAACCTAGTGCTTTCGTCTTTTCTCCTATTCCTAAAGATGTCTTCATGGTTTGCTATACTTTGTTTTGTATAATTTTCTACAGAACCTACATAGAAGTAATCTTGCCCCTCAGATGTTGCCTTACACCCATGTATAACACCTACAAAATCTTCTTAATGGACATTGAACTTCCTTGGCACAATCACAGATTTTATTCGTAAGAGCATTCCTTTTTTTTACCAAATATGCTGTGCTTATATACTATGTCTTCGGAGTTACTCTCGTTATATTTATTTACTATATTAGGATTCTTACCTATTAACCTATCCGCTTTGTCATTGCTTTCCTTTTTATAGAGTTTTCTCTTTCACTGTTATTGCTAATGTTATATATACCAGAATTTATATTTGTATTATTAGCATTTCCGAGAGATTGGAAATTCTCTTTGAAAAATTTTCAACTAATTTAGGTGCAATACTTCTTGGATGATTACTATTTACGTTAATGTACCTTAGACTAGTATTCGGTTTATGGTAGGGTTTATATTTGCTTCTTTGTAGATTTAGGGTCCATGTCCAAGAAGTTGACGGAGTTATATTCATTTTTGATTATGATTGATAGCTCCATATTTTTTTAAAATTTATAAAATCACATTTTTTTTATACATTTCTAATATTCTATTAGAGATGCTACTCCAGGGTGAAAAGTGAATCCTCCCTGTATAGGCCCCTCCAAGTTTCGGAAATTCGCTACCTAAGTTAAATCGTATGTAGATTCCCACTAAATCTGTGAATTGTACTGAGGCAGCAGATCCCATTCTTATGTTAAAGCTATCACTAGTTTCTTTTCTTACTTATATACGTATACATATATATACACATATACATAAATATGTGTGTGTGTTTGTGTGTGTACATACATACTTACGTAAAACACAAAGGTTGTTCACATGAGTTGTGAATGTCTGTATGTTCGCATGCATGTTTCCTGGTGTAGAAAAGCAAATCTCCGTTCTCTGAAGAGTAAAATGAAATCAAATTTTGCATGTGTCAAGTCCCGAAAGCTGAATAAACTTACGGTTGTCCAATTATGCACGTTTGGCATCAATACAAAAGCTATCTGTCTTCTAATACAGTTGTTACTTCAAATGAAGCAGAAATTTATTTAAATGTTTTCTTTCTGCAGCATACGGTTTTGTCAGTAACAATAACAAATGTTAATCATAGATTGTATAATTCATAATAGCATTTAGATCGCTACAATCTGAAATAAACTATGTTTATATTTTTTTTTTTTTTACATTTCCGAACATGGTTCATTTCGAAATACCAATTAAAACATAATGCATAAAAAAAAAACAAACATAACGTAAAATATTAATTGTTTGTCTTTTAATATTTTATCACCTTCGTAGAAATGCTGACAGCGTGCAGTAATAAATTTGACATATAACCTATAAGACCTAGTCGACTCTCTGGCTAACTAACTAAAATATTTATTACCTACTTTTAGTATATTATATATTTTTGTATATATATATTTTTTATTTTTCTGATAGCTTTCTCCAAGATTGCCAAGGGATTTGGTTTTACAGCGGTTAAAGAAATGTCAGACTTTTATATTAAATTGAGTACGAATGTAAAAATATAGCTATTCAGAGGAATATATGAGGAAAACAATAGTACAAAACATATTATTTTAATGTGTTGATATTTTCTGATTGATTTAACTTGATATAATAAATCGACTTTCATTTCGTATCTGATGTAATAACTGGGGCTAGATTTTTTTTTACTTCCAAGCGTGTAAGCATTTCGGAATAAGAAATAGAAAAAGAACAACGCTCTGACTAGGATAAGGAATAAAATAATCTTATTAATGGATGTATTTTCTTTTTCAACTATCAAATATGAAAGTATTTCTCATAGTCATCTGGACTCTCTCATATTGGTAGTTTTATGTTCCCACCTAAGACTCAAAATATTTATCATTACTACAATATTACCCGTCAAATGAAGGCAAACTTTCGAAGTACATTTCCCTCTATGGGCAAATAGCAGTAAATATGGTATATATTACTAATAATTTAACTTCTGTGAGGTTCTTCACTGCTTATGCAAAATGATGGAATGAATACTAATTTTCAAAATAACAAAATTAATGACCATGAAATAAAATAAATCAAATTAAATTAGATGAAAAGACTCCTCTTTCTTCACGTGCAATAAATATATTCTATTTTAGCAACATAATTTCAATCTTTTCTATGCAACCTATATCTTCATGTTAGCTCTCATTTTCTCTTTCTCCCCTCTCTATACAATGTAATGCGTCACAGAAAGAAAAATAACCAAACAACATAATACCGTCTATTATTACAGAGACGTTTCATATATACTCAGATAAAAATCAAGAATCATGATCTCTTCTTAGTAAATATGACGAACGTAAAGTTAGATACCTCACATGTTTTATGTATCGACAACTATAATGCCTGATGCATTGTTTTTTCTTTTTTTTAGAGCAGTATGCTTGTAGGTTGGGAAACCATCTAGAAGCACCATTGATGAATACTGAGACCAACCAATATTTATAGCTGACTTCACCAACAGGAAAATATATTTGAGTACCGATGTATCAGGTAAGACGCTATTCATGAATGCCAGAGAAAACTCGACTCATCAACCTCATATCTCTCGCCCCCTGTATCTCTCTCTCTCTCTCTCTCTCTCTCTCTATTCATCTATCTCCGTTCCCAAATAGGAGGTCAGTATGAGATGTAGGTTACGTTATATAGGTATTCAGATGCGGCTCTAATTATAATTTATTAAGAAAAGATAGCACAAGTGGTCCGAGTAAAGGCTAGTAGTGAAATTTAATCTGTAGTCTGTGTAGATACAAGACAATTATTATTAGCATTTTAAGCAGAAGTAGGAGATAGCAAACGTAACATTATTGATAAACGTGGTGCTTCGTAGTGCTGTAAGAAAAATGGAAAAATGTACTAATTCAGTCCTTGCGCTAAAATATTAAATCATTCCAAGTGAGTAAGTATTTCGTTTTGATTTTTGGATGTGATTACGAAACGTTTATGAATGAAAATCTTTGAAATTAACCAAAGAAATATGTAACTTTTTATGCAACCTGTACATTCAATAAGCTACTAAATGAAAAGATGAATTCCGAAATGTTTAGATCTTCTAGTTTTTAGCCAAGTTACTATCCATTAAGTCTTGTGAAGTTCTTTTACTTTCTTTCTATTATTAGAAAAATACTTTTTCATATCATTTTGCCTCGTCACACTTTAGCAATATTCATGTGTGTGCGTATGTGTCTGTGTGTGCGTATGTGTCTGTGTGTGCTCGCACGCGTTTTTTTGGATATATGCATACATATATACATTTCTTATGCTGATCGAGATTCTGCTAGCTTGTCATTTATAATCAATTTTCCTTGTATCTTCCTGCTATTTCGAATACATTCTGTTTCCGACTATATACACTTTCATTTAGACTTGCTGGCGGATAGCCAAATGGTCGATTGAAGCTGTCAGTCGTACGCACGTTATAGTTTACTTAACTTGATCGTTAATCACATTTATTTATTATCAGTCCCATCGGCTCAGCTAGTTAACCGAATGCAAGCATATTTGATCTGATCATTTCTGGTATGTCTGCCGTGTGGTGTGAGACAAGCTGTATGGTACAATGTAACAGTTAGCGAGCAAACTTCAAATCCCGGTACTGCCATTATATAATCAGTTACTCTAGAAAGTAAACAATTATAGCTATATACATAACACAACTACGATATTTTAGTAAGCATTAAAATAATGTGACTGGATGAGCGATATACTATATCATGAATAATTAACTGTGTAATAATAACAATTAAGCATATTAAAAAAGTGAATATTTCAAAACTAAATTAAGTGACTTCAGTTAATGAAGTATAAATTTATGATGAAAATTCTATAAATGTCTTGTAATATTCCTGGATTAGTTTCGAAGAGGTTTTACGAGTTCTTATCGATAAATCGAGAAACAGTCCGAAGATGTTTTAAAGCTAGACAGAATAGTTTCATTTACCTACAGACATTTTAGAATTCTGAACTTGTAAGTGATTTGATCTGAGAACAGGTGATGAAACTAAATCAATTAAAATGTAGTAGACTCGTGTTAAGCATTCAAAAGCATACAAAAACTGTAATTAATTATCATTATTTAGTGTCAATATTTTTACTGTACAATCTACGACCATATAAATTAATTTTGTTTCAAGCGTTCGCATCATTTTTATTAGTGAAAACTGATGACATGAACTACACTTCATATATGGTTACTGTCCCCAAGGACAATGAAATAATTGCGGACTTGGTTCGGTAGGAAACAAGCTTTCCGTAAAATCTTGAAATTTGCACCGAGATGTGTGAATGTTCTTCAAATATGATTGAATAAATAAAGTTTCACTTTAGGTTTTCTTCAAGAAGCTTGATGAATTTATTTAATATCAGCTTTTATTTAGGCTAGTAGTTGCAGTTCTCTCTTTTGTTGGATTAGGCTTTTGCCGCAATATTTTTTTTAAAAAATTGCAGTTTCAGATTATGATATAATGGCTTTAACCTTTTCCGACAACAACTCAACATGGTGATTCTACTGAGTTCATTAAAAAAGATACCGCATTACCCGAATTAATTAAAAGACTACAAAAAGAAATTGTTACCAAAAGTTTGAGAAAGAAGAAATACAAAATTGCAAAGCTGCAAAAAAAAAAAAAAAACATTTCAGAAAACTAAATAACAAGAAAAATGTTTGAGAAAAGGAAAAAAAAAAAAGAAACAGCAATAAGTATTATCGATAGGTGTAATTGGTTTCACG
This sequence comes from Octopus bimaculoides, assembly GCF_046866305.1. NCBI lineage: Eukaryota > Metazoa > Mollusca > Cephalopoda > Octopoda > Octopodidae > Octopus > Octopus bimaculoides. The sequence goes on from NC_142940.1 coordinate 23,756,749, forward strand.
AATATTTTACCAACAATAAAGAAACTTATTGATATCGAACAGGTTACTTAAAGATGATATTATATTGTAAAACAGCAGCGGGTTGCCAAAATCTCATTACAATCAAGTTGGTATATGTACATTTTGTTGTTTAAGGATTCGTTTTTTCGCTCCTTATAGTCCGAAATTATTTAAAGATCCTTAGGGACAGTGGATATGTTTGAATTGCTACTTTTCCCATTAGTTTTCACTAATAAAATTTATGCGAACACTTGAAACAAGTAGAAGTATAGTCCATCAGACGTGTCCTAGATTGCCACGTGGAAACGAAACCATCGTTCAGAAGCATGTCCATTCCTCCAACATTCCCTGTAGAAATATATTCAGTTATAATAACCACGTGTTGTGCAACACCAACCTCATTTAACAGGAATGTATACTCAAGTTTTATCAATCTGGTATCTTTGCTATCATCCGTTTTGGCCAAATCCTCAAATCTTTTTCAGGATTTACTTGCGAAAGAAAAACTAGCTCCATTATCAACCACATTGGTGCCAATATTTAAACCTGATTTGCATTCATAATATATTTTAGCATTATATACATTTAACCCAACATAGATTTTACGGAAAGCTTGTATCCTACCGAATTTCAAGTACATCTCAATGTGTCAGCAGCGACAACTGAAATATAACATCAGCAGCAACAAAAAATATTGCGAGTGAGAGTAATCAAGAGATTACCTCGAAAAGGTGGAAGTCTTTAGTGTGCTACTCTCTGGATCCTCGCAAAAACACGGTCGCCCGACCACGACGCTAACATCCTCACCCAGCTATCCATAACCAACCAACATACGCATATTCAGAGCAGGCCTATCCTATCGGACAATTCCCGCTACTCATATTCGCACTGCAGCAAATTTACTGTGATGCAACACCTCCGTCCCCATCTTCATTTGTTTTTTTTTTTGTTTTGCAAGAACGCCATGAAAACATTTATGACTCTTTGGTCAAAGCGGAAGATGTCAGTCGTCAGCGATATGAACCTACTTTACCACACAATCCCTTCCACCAGATCTATTACATTTATGAAACTTGCGTGTCCTTCCTTGTTAAAAGAGAGGGAGAAATAATCTGCACGATGCGAACCGTGTTTGTACAACACGTGATTGCAATCATTGAACAGGAATTTTGGAGCAATGCGCGAACTTATGAAGGATGGTTTCGTTACCGGCGGCAAATTCGGACACGTCTGGTGGATGGTATTTCCATGTGTGCAGTGTTAATCTTTAATTGACAATCAATGCCCTGTCAGATATTTCCAGAAATTACCCATGGATTCCGAGCCAAAATATATAAGGGTTAGTGTAGTAACCTGATTTTTATCGACGCCCTGATACTATTAGTGAACACCGTTAATTTTGTTAACCAACAATTCTTTCTACAAAGCCAAATAAAAAGTTTCACCTTATTTATTGTCCGTGTAGTACAGAGATATGAATGATATGAGTGTTATTTCTGATGTCAAACACACTTTTAGTCTTTTCTGAACCCATGACGAGGTCTGTCATTAGAATGACTGAGGAAAAAAGTTACTGCTAAACTAAAACCACATTTAAAGAAATGTGGCTCTCATGTGCCTATCGTAGGCGGCGAATGCTCCAAAGGTAGACTTCAGTGATGGTTACGTTGAACGCCGCCAACTCACTTTTGTATCCGTGATGACAGTAAATATTTTGTTAACGAAACCTTTGGAAAAAATAGGCGAATTAGCAGAGTGGATGCGAATAGTCAAAGAAATTCTAGCTTGGTCGATGGTAACCGGAAGTCAATATGCAGTTGTGATTGGCACCAAGACGATCCAAAACCACGTCCATTCATATCGTCTACTCTGGACCTTATTACAGAGGAGGAGGAAGAGAGAGGAACATCTACTTTATGTTTTTCAAATGTTAGGAGATCCGACCGTCTTGTTAGTTCTAGGTGTTTCTACTTGTAAATTTTCGTCGCTCATTTTCTCCATTTTGTCTCGGAGGTCTCTCATTAAAGTTTACTATTTCAAAATCTCCCAGCTTTGTAGAGGATTCTATTGACCACCTTCTTGCTTTATACTTTATTTTGAAGCGACATCTCCACTTTTCTTCTTTATCGACCTGATTGGTGGATATATCCATGTGAAATTAATGAGATGGTGTACAACGTGCAGTGTTGTTTTCGGTTTCCGATTTGCCACATTATCGTCATCCGACTGGGCAGTGACCATCAATCACCAGAAATTTCTAGTGACACATAAACTACCTTCTGCTTTGCTACTTGCAGGAATGATCTTGTTTATTTAATTATTTCTCTCTAGCTGAAATCGAGTGACTAGATTTGGTACGGTAAAAATTATTTTGTTGGTTGAATTATACGTCTGGAAGTAGTGACGATAGTGTGTGTTAATAAACACTGTTTTCAGGTTGGTAGACATCAAATGCGATAGTTGAGTGGTGATGACGGTGTAGTCAAGCGATAGTTGAGTGGTGATGACGGTGTAGTCAAGCGATGTCCTGGTGGCGATTATGTTGCTGAACTTATTGCTGCTGCTGCTGGTTGCTTTTCTTTTCCAGTAGCCACAATTTCCAGGCTGCTACAGATGTTTCACTTACTCTTTTGTGTTGTACACCTTTGTCGTATTCGCTGTTGATGTATTTGTTACTACCAAACTTTTGCAGTTACAAATTCATATTGGATTTACTCGGGGAATAGTAAGAGAAAACTGTAGGGGAAACTATTTTTGTATTTAGTATTTCAACAGTCATCAATGCACACCAATTGCGGTTTAAAACAGTAGTTCAATTCAAGGAAAATGAAGCAGATTTCTCTTCAGAGAAACAAAGCATTTCGGAAGTGACTAGGATCCTGATGTGTAACAGAACAATAGTTTTTCCACGTAGACTTCCAACGCACTTAAAACGAACAAAATATATCAAGAAGAAACAACAATCATATCATGAATAATAACAAAAAATATCAATAAAATGTGTAACAAAATGTAAGTGTCAATAATGTGTAAACAATTTTCACTCACGTTTACTCAATAAACATTTATAATAGTTGAGTATAGAAGAACTGTGTTCATGGCAAAGTTCCCCAATCACCATGGAGTAAGAATTTAACGTCCTTCACATACAAAGGAAAATCACATAACTATTTGCAGTACATACTAATTAGGAAATTAAGAAGCGAAATTATTCAATATTCAGTCTCATGATCTTTCATCCGAACAGCACTCACTTATGTATAAAGTAATCGTTATTGTGAATTTCGTTAAATTATAACTATTCAGTTCCTAAAATGCCGAACTGGTCTAATTAACAAGTATAATGCTGGTAACTTGTTCTCATTGCAAAAACAAAAACATTTTAAAATTCACTTTGTTAGTGCAGAAATAATCTATGATGCTTTCTGTAAATCGTCAAAATAAAAAAAAAAAAACACCTGATTTATTTACTTGAGAAGTACATTATAATTTTCAGTTACTGTTACAGACGCGTCAATAAGACGAGTGCTGTAGATCCTGAAAGGCAAAATCGACGTCGGCAGAATTTGAACTCAGAATCTAAAGACAGACAAAATATCGCTTAGCATTTTACTCGTGTGCTAAGAATTCTGCCAGCTCACCACGTTAAATCGATTAAATACTGATTTCAAATTATGGTACAAGGCCTGGAATTTCGGGGTGTGGTTGTGGGCTAAGTCGATTAAATCGACCCCAGTGGTCATCTGGTACTTATTTAATGGATCCAAAAAGAATGATAGTAAACGTCAGCCCCGGTGGAACTTGAACCCAGAACGTAAAACTGGAGGAAATGCTGCAAGTCATGCTTGTGATTCTCCCAGCCTGCCACATAAAGTCTTCTGTTGTAAACGTTGGCTTCACATTTTGGCTCAAGGCCAGCAATGCTGAGGGAGGTGATAAGTCGATTACATTGGCCCCAGTGTACAACTAGTTCCTATTTTATTATCACCAAAATGATGAGAGGCAAATTTCACCTCGGCGACATCTGAACTTATAATGTGAAGACAGACAAAACGTCTCAAAGTGTTTTTCCCAAGGCGCTGACGAAATGCCTCAACGTATTTCCGCTAGCAAGATGCTTTCGAGCCAATTAAATGTTAAAACCAATAAAACTGTATAATCATATGATAAAAACTTAAATAAAAAAAAATATTTAAAAAAATTATTATATAATTATATTCAACAAAAATATGTACTTTTATACAAATAATGATTAAAGGTTCCATATATCATATCCACAAAATCAAAGACTAACGTAAGCTGAATGATAAATAAAAACTGAGCTTGTCATAACAGAACCGATACTCATTGTTTACTCCCCACCTCTCTCTCTCTCTCTTTATCTCAACGTATACATACACACGTACACACACATACATACACATATATATGCAATCCATGGTACTATGTCGGTTACCATGACGAAGGTTCCAATTGATCCGATCAATGGAACAGCCTGCTCGTGAACTTAACGTGCAAATGGTTGAGCACTCCACAGACACGTGTACTCTTAACAGAGCGTGATGCAGAGTGTGACAAGGGTGGCCCTTTGAAATACTGGTACAACAGAAACAGGAAGGGAGAGTGAGCGGAAGTTGTGGTGAAAGAATACAGCAGGGTTCACCTTCCTGCTGGAGCTTCGTGGAGCTTCGTGGAGCTTTTAGGTGTCATCGCTCAACGCCCGGTTAGGAAATCGAAGCCCTGATCCTACGACCGCCAGTCTGTTGCCCTAACCACTGGGCCATTGCCCCTCCACTACATATACATACATATACATATATATATATATATATATATATATATATATATATATATATATATATATATATATATATATATATATATATATATATATATATATATATATATATATATATATATATATATATATATATATATATATATATATATATATATATATATATATATATACAAGAATAAGGGCAGGGAATCGTCAATTAATAATAGAATTAACAATTAACAATTTTGCCAAGTAGTTGAGTATGAAAAAACCTTTATCGGTAAAACCATTTATCATCATAAATATACAGGGATTAGCATTGAGTTGCTTCTCCAACATACTGAAAATTTAGAAAGAGCAGTCAAAGAACTACTGATTCTAAACTACAAATTTTTCTCTAAACGGATGGCGATATTTATGGCTGTCCTGTTTTCTATTTCTTTCTCTCGTTGTTTGCGTATTGAACTCGTTTGTTTTCGTATTTCATGTTGTTTGCCGTTAGTGACGTCCTGTACTCATATATGCATGTGTGCGTAAATAAATAAATAAATAAATAAATATATATATATATATATATATATATGTGTGTGTGTGTGTGTGTGTGTGTGTGTGTGTGTGTGTGTATATGTATATGTGTAGACATATATATATATATATATATATATATATATATATGTATATATATTTCATTTTATTTCATTTTTTCATTTTATCTTGTTTCAGCTCATGAGCTGCGGCCATGCTGGGGCACCGCCATTTGGTGTTGCTACACAATTTTACTTCATCAATTTTACTTCAGGAATTGACATTTGGTGCATGAGAGAGTTTGATGCAGCTGCTCTCATCTGCGCCTCCTGCCGTGAAGTTGGTTCATCTGGGACATATGACAGGAAGAGGTCCAGCCTTGTCTTGAAGACACCTACATCCACCGCATGCAGGTCTCTCAGGTCCTTCGGGAGGATATTGAAGAGCTGTGGACCTTTGAAGCCCAGGCTATTGCAGTATCTTGTCCTACATCTTGATGGCAAATTTGGAGTCATTGGCACTATGCAATGGCGTCCAGTTCTTTTATTTGTGTAACTTTCGATGCCAAAGTTTGGGACAATTCCTTCGAGGATCTTCCAGATGTATATTATGGCATATCTTTCTCGTCTACGCTCTAAGGAATAGAGTCTTAAATTTTTCCCAATAGCTTATATGCTGCATAGAGGCTATCTTCTTCGTGTAGCTTCGTTGGATTGCCTCAAGTTCTGAGATTAATTTGACACTGGTTGGTGACCATAGCTGAGAGCAATAGTCAAGGTGACATAGAACAAGTGTCTTCCAGAGCACCATCATGGTTTCCTGATCTCTTGTTCTAAAATCCTTAGAATCCATCCGGTCAGTCGCCTGCATTTCATTGACAATTTAGCAACATGAACATGAAAGGATGCATTATTACTCATGTCGATGCCCAGGTCTCGCACTGTCTCTGCCTCTGGGATTGCAGTCCCTCCAGGTCCAATGTATTTAATTGGTTCTGCATTTAGTCTTGCATGCTGATAGCATAAGGCTTGAAACTCTTTCACCATTAAACTGCATGTTATTCTTTTCAGCCCACTTGTATATTTCATCCAGCTCACATTGCAGGTGCATAGTGTATTCAGGGTTCTGTATTACCTGTGAGACTTTTGTGTCATCTGCATAACTTGTGACCGTGGCTCTCTGTGTGGCTGAGGGCATGTCTGAGAGGGCCAGTATGAACAGTAGTGGTCCCAAAACAGTGCCTGGCGGAACACCGCTCACTATTTGTGTGTCAATGGAGGAGGCCCCATTGGCTACTGTCACCTGACTTCTATCCTTCAGAAAGTCATGAAGCCATTCTCCCAATTTTCCAACTATGCCGAGATCACGCAGTTGTGACATATCATTCCATGATCGACTTTATCAAAGGCATTTGCAAAGTCGAGATATATCACTTCCACATTTGAGTGGTTAAGTAGCTGTTTCAGCACCCAGTCATAGTGTTGGCAGAGCTGAGTCAGGCAGCTTCTTCCTGGTCGGAAACCATGTTGGGTGTCAGGCAGCAAGTCATTTTCTTCAAGGAAGATGATTAGTTTTCTTCTGACTATTCGTTCCATGACCTTGCTGATGTGTGAGGTGAGAGAGATAGGTCTGTAGTTCTTGGCCTCCGCTCTGCTACCTCCTTTATGAATAGGGCATATTTTCCCCTCCTTCAGTTTTCTTGGGGGTTTGCCAGATGCAAGGAAGCTCTGAAAGAGGGACTGCAGTGGTCTATATATAAATTCAATTATATGAATGTCAATATATATATATATTTATGCATTTATATGTTATTTATATTATCATTTGATTGCACGCCACGCATCCATTTCCAAATAAGTTTATACACACACACACAGACACACACACACACACACACAACACACACACACACACACACACACACACAAAACACATACACATACATACCAACATACACGCACGCATGTATATACGGATATGTCTGTAGGCCTCCGTAATGTTAGAGTGTTTGTGCCTGTGTCGATGTCTATATGTATATCAAATAAACATATAAAATAAAAACAACGATGTTAACTCCGCCAAGAATTGAAATTATTGTAAAATCTATTAAAAACAAATCAGAATGTATGCTGTCGGTATGGAATCCCGCTTCAGTGATGACTTGAAAGAAAACACTTTTGAAAAGATAGAAGAATCTTTTAAACATCATTGCCTGTGTAACAACGAGCAAAAAGTAGGCAACAAAAGTGATGGTGCACAAGGAGAAAGAATATAATTTTAGGAGCCTACAAATGACCATTCCAGTATCCACTGTTTAGTGACCGGTATCACAGCAGACCATGTATCCGAACACTAGAAGAAAATTAAAACATTTCAAATTGAATCGCAAACCAATGCAACTGCGAATATAAAATCATCGCTTTTCCATCTATTCCTCCACCTACTATTAAAAGAGTAATCTTCGCATTAGTGTTAGCGGATATCTTGAAATACATTGCTTTCCAACAAATTCTTTGCACTTTTTCATTTCGCTCTTTGCTCTTCACCGCCAATTGTTTCTCCTTTTACCTGCAACCTTTTTAGACATTTCTGTATACCTTTAATTTACAAAATACGTATATCGCAAGCTGACTTTAATCACACTATATCGGATTATTTTATATATACTCAGAGCACCACATGCAAAGATAAATGGACATGTAACACACACACACACACACACACACACACACACACAAACACACACATACACACACGCACATACACACACACACACACACACACACACACACACACAAGTGCACATATTATTTAACTTACACAACATTTCTTTTTATGTGTTATTATTAGTTTCATGTGCTGAAAACATGTGAAATGTTTTATAACACGTCTTTTCTCGTTTATTTTTCACGCCTCATTTTGATTTCCCAACTGTTGTTGGGACCCTTTCAGCTGCCTCCAGTTCCTTTTGA
>NC_142940.1:23770025-23775025 GCF_046866305.1 Octopus bimaculoides
ACACGAGTATTATTTTAGTAGATTATATCAGTAACCATGGGAGCTATGAAAAAAATACAAAGCGCAACATCACCACCAGATCATTCTACACATCTGTGTAATTTTTAGCGCAATTCCACCCTGCCCTAAGACCCTGAATCCCAAAATAAGAAAGAATCGCCCATGTCATTTTTCTATGTACACACACACACACACACACACACACACACACATATATATATATATATATATATATATATATATATATATATATATATATATATATATATATATATATATGTATGTATGTATGTATGTATGTATGTATGTATGTATGTATGCATTACGTTTTAGATTTTTACAATTAGTGTTAAAATTTAGATTTAAAGTCAACAATACTATATACCAGTAATTACAGTCTGATTGATAATTTAATGTTTTTAATCCGCCTAATTTCCACAATTGATAGCCAACTGAATGGTTTTTGTCTCGGCTTAGTCTCCCTTGCTGAATAGTTTATTTGCTGGGGTTTTTTTTAGTATAAACCAAACATAATTCTTTTTTTAAAAATTATGATCAAAATTTCGATATATCATATGAAAATTCAGGTTTCAATTTTCTTCAAGCACGATGCAATTCCTAAACTGACCAAAAGGATTGTTTTAGACATGATTCATATATATTATTTGAAATGTGTAAATATTTTTTTTTTTTTTAAATCACAAATATAACATATATATTTTTTAACGAATTTAATGGAACCGAGTCCATTTATTTTTATCGGGTATTCCACCTCTGAAAAACTTATTCGCAATTTGCAATTTCAATATTTGGAGTGAGCATATGCTTATTTAAGGTAATATTTGTAGTGTGTGTGTGTGTGTGTGTGTGTGTGTGTGTGTGTGTGTGTGTGTGTGTGTGCGTGTGTGCGTATGCGTGTATGTATGTATATATGTATGTATGTATGTGTGCATGTATGTATGTGTGTATGTATGCGTGTATGTAGGTATGTATGTGTGTGTGTGTGTGTGTGTGTGTGTGTGTGTGTGTGTGTGTGTGTGTGAATAGTTACATTCATAGATTTTTATTTTGTATGTTCTTTCCTGAATGATGAAAAACTGCTTACATAGATTTTCAATGACAGCTAACCGGCAAATAAATATTATTGGTTAAAGCTTGCTTTGCAATCAGTTTCAGGAACAATTTTCATCAAATTTAACTTCTATTGGAAGACACTGTTTCTTCGGAAAGCGAAATACATTTACTTTAAATTGAAATATAAAGATGTAAGACGTTTAGACACATGACTCTACAAACTATTGTGGCTTGTTCTTTTATTGGATTCATACATTGGCCTCAGTTTAGTCAATCAAATCTTAATTTTCCTGCTAGATTTTAATTTTTATATAGGATCATAGATTTTGTACTATCTACCTAGTGACATGGGTCAGTCCATCTTATAAATACGTAAACTTCCTTTAAAAAATAATCTCATCTTAAAACGCATTTCATTTCTAAATACTTCTCGGTGACTGTCAAAATAAAATACAATAAAATATATGAATGCACATTGACAACTTTGCAATTTGGTTTTCATTTTGAAGATGGTGTGGGAATATCTTTTTAAAAAATCGGTTTCAAATATCTATTTTAGATATTTGCATTCCCTTTATTAACTTATATTGTTTAAGATCGAATTTTTTGTCTTTTTTAAAAGGTACATTTTTTTACATTATTTACATTCGACGGATATTTCTCCTCATCTTGTTTGTTGTTAACACAACGTCTCGGCTGATATACCCTCCAGCCGCCTTCAGGTGTCTTGGGAAATTTCGAACCTGGGTTCTCATTCCTAACGTTCTCATTCTTTGGGAATGAGAACCCAGGTTCGAAATTTCCCCAAGACACCTGAAGGAGACGGGAGGGTATATCAGCCGAAACGTTGTGTTAACAACAAAGATGAGGACAAATATGCGTCAAATGTAAATAATGTAAATAATGTACATAATTTCCTCATCTCTTGAATAGAACTGTATCTTTAAAATATATTTCAAAGTTAACTTACGATAGTCAGTTGAAGCGCACAATTTTGTTCGTGGAAACGGTTAGCTGCTAGTATCAACAAAAAGTATACATGAAAGTTAATGTGTTTGAATAAATTTTATGGCGCGATGAAATAAAAAGAATCTAGTTTACTGGACTGAGACTTCATTAGGTGAAAGCGATATGATATCTTATGTTTGCCTGCGCAGATATGAGATCAGGATGAAGAACAGGATATAACAGTGTATGTTTGGACGCTTGAAGCTATAGACAAGTTTGAAAATGCAATCTCACTAAGAACGTACAAAGCTACTGAACGTTGGAAAACGCCAATACTCTCCAAGTGGTATATCTCTTCTGATACTAAAGTGAAGATTTATATAACGCTTGTGTTGCCCTCCCTGTTGTATGCTTGTGAGACGTGGATAAACTACGGAAAGCATCTACCATCATCAGTGTCTATGTCATATCTTGGTCCTGCATTGGAAAATATATGTGAGTGATGTTGTTGTCCTTGAAATAAGTCATTGCGGAAGTGCTGAGTCAATCATTTTGCATTACCGGTTCTGCTCGATGATCCTCTTAATGAGAACTGAAGTCTGCAGGACTTCGAAGCAACTTCTGTATGTTGAGCAGAGGAATGAGGAGTATCTACCTTATAAATATAAGATGAGGTTCAAAGGTTGAAAATAGACCGGGTAGAAACTACACCAGATTGGGCAAGATGAAGGAAAGCAGCATATGGTGGAAGTGACAATTTCAAAATAGCTTAGGAAATAATGAAAGTTGAAGAGCGAAGCTAGAAAGTGTGTGGATATGGTATTTCCTGGGTGTGGGTACCCAGAATAGGCTTACACTCGATGAGTATCGGAGAGTCTTCTTAAGCAGAATGGATGCGAAAAGCCACATTTGGAGAGTTGACTTCAATTGGACTACACACAGCACATAACACAATGGCATTAATCTGGCAAGGTGTACTTAATAACTGGAGGCTTGAAACGACAAATGAAAGGGCATGATGACCAAGTGAATCCAGTTCGGGATAATCATGTATGTAACATCTGTGCCAAAGAAAATAGGTGTGCTACTCATACATGAGACAGATTTGGAAATGCATCAATCCATGGCTATACTCGAGAACAAGGAAGCACACATCATATTTCTATGTACGTACATATGTATGGATATGTACGTACGTAAACGTGTGTGCATCGTTTATTATTTTACATGCGTCTGTCATTGAGGTGTGGCCATACTGGGTTCCAAGGATCGGAGAATTTAGTCGAACAACTAGACACCCAGTATGCATTTTGATAGCCGCCACACTACGTTAAGGTGACATCAGGAATGCAACAGCATTAGCGAAACGTTGGCGGGAGTACATAAAGAGAAAGTCACAATGTGCATTCATGCATATATATACACACACACACACAGACACACACACACACACACACACACACACACACACACACACACATATATATATATATATATATATATATATATATATATATATATATATATATATGTGTGTGTGTGTGTGTGTGTATCAGTGTTTAGTATTTTACAGACAAGCAAGTAAATTTAAAACGCAGTAAATTTGTAAGAACAGCAGATAAAAATTGAGTAGTTAGCCTTATATGACAAAAAAATAAAAAAATAAAATTGCCACCAGTTGGCTACGAGAGTCGAAACAGTATCAGCAGAGTGCTGTGTGAGTGCTCTAACATGAGGCTAAAACATTCCTGACAACAACAGAGGGCCAATTTTAAAGCTAAATAATAACTTTTCGAATGTGACGCCATTTTATAATCAAACATTGGAAACGTCGAATGTATTTGGTATTTTGCAGACAAGAAAGTAAATATCAAATGTAGTAAAGCTGTAAGAACTGTAGAGAAAGACTGAACGTCTACCCTTTCAAGACGGGCATAAGTTGCCAGCAAGCGGGTACGGTAGTCGAACTTGTATCCCTCAGATACCGATGGATATATATGCACACACAAACACACACACGTACACACAAACGCGCGCACACACACAGTCACACACACACACACACACACACGCACACACACACACACAATATGGTATTATTTCGTACATAGAATATATTAAATATCTGTATCTGAGAGATAGAAAGAGGGGGAGAGAGTGAGAAAGAAAGGAATAAAGGAAACGCGAGTTTCCAAACTTTTGTCAATTAATGATGGAGTACACAGCTGGTTATGCGCATTTTTATAGTCATGATAATTATTACTCCCATTGCAGCACTGCAATTTCAGAGGTCATTTTACCTCCTGTCTTCAGTCACAGTATTTCTATGATTATCTACATTATAGGCTGCTGCTGCTGCTGCCGCATAGATTGTAGTCAATATTGATATGAATATTTTGAGTTTGCATAGCGGTATATTTTATCATTACTGTCATTTCTTTTATTTTAGTATACATTTTACCCGTGCTCAATTATTATGTGATGATAGCTCACTGTCATACTTGTCCTTAATTTATTCTTTGTTATCAATCCAATGTGTTCCATCAATTATCTTGAATAGTATTACAATCGGGAATTAGGCATATTTCACTGCTGCTGTGAAGATAACTTTTATTATACCTTAGTCCTTAGAAAATTTTAGTTTCATGAAATCAACGTAAATAGAATATGAAACATACAAAACAGAGCTGAAAATGATCAATACTTATGATATAACTGTTACTATAGTGTCGAAACACTATGGATACAATTGTGGGGTTGTCAACTGCCTTCATCGATTTCAAGAAGGTATGCAATAATTGGCAACAGGTTTAATGGAATATCATTAACGGCAATTATCTGTTAGTTGCAGCATGTAGCGCAATACACAATACTCTGCTCATTATCAAGCACTTATGCGTCGGATGGCACAGATAAGAAACAATACAAACCGACAAAATAACTAATTCGATGGTGATATGATGTTGTGGATACAATCG
>NC_142940.1:23780025-23797525 GCF_046866305.1 Octopus bimaculoides
GAGACTTTTGATGACCAAAACTTATCTGGAGCTACTCGTACTTACCTTAATATTAAATATTATACTACTACCTAATTCATATTGTGCTCACATTCCTTATCGGGTAATTATGTATTTAAGCAAACAAAGCGAAACGATTATTTCTCATGCAGGAGGTTTATTAGAGCTTTCTGTGAGTAATTTAAACAAAGTTAAAACAAAACTTTGAATGAAATTATAAGAATTTAGTGAGGGATACTTTTCTGTTATATATCGTTGGGCTGGCCTCCCTTGTGTACAATTAGTGAATCGCTTATGCGATTTCAATAAACTGGATATCCATCTTGGCATTTCATATTTGAATGAAATTCTATCAATAGTTCATGTCAAATTAATTCATTCAAATTCACTGAAATTGCACTACAGAGAGTTCAGTGATGTGCATACGGCAATATGTTTCTTCTGAATTATCTAGGGACATAATATATTTGAGTTACAATATATTATATCGAGCAGAATAATGCACTGAGATATTTCAATATATTTGAAATAATTGTGTTTGAGTAAACTTCCACTAGCTTTGCACTTGCAGTCTTCATATAATAGGTTAATTACACGACTGAAATTGGTCCTCATTTCTTTCTACATAGCATATATAATGTGTTTACAAAATGTTGAGTTTGTGTGAAGTAAGCATGTGAATTTGCCATCCTATGTAGTAATGACAGGTGAATCACTGCTTATTGTGGTGAGACTGTCTAAAATTCATCAAATACACATGCATGTCAGCAATAACTACTATTGAACAAACCATGCTCATTAATAATAGATAACAGGTAGTATTCATAAAGCATTTTATCACCTTTGGTGTTTTCTTACTTTAGCAAACAGTTGAAGTCTGACGTTAATTCTATTTCGGAGTTATTTGATCTATAAAGAGTCTGAGAGACATGTGATTTGGGATTTATATAAGTACATGTATGTGCACATATCAATGTGTTGTAGCATATGTCATTGCGTATGTGAATCTACATATTTTTTATGTGTCTCGACTTATATTGTGCCGATATGTGTTTATATGTACGTATTACATTATGAAATTTAGGAGTTCTTCATCAAATATAACATTATTGCATTTTTGTGACTGTAATTTCCTAATAAGCTGTAACATTTTTAATATGTGATGCCCTTTTTCTCAAACATCTCAACCCAACTAATACTGTTTGTTGCATACCCCCAATAATTATATATAGAAATCTCAAGTTTCAATTTAGTTTGAGTTGTCTTTTGCACAAGCCTTTAACAGTGTATCAACATATGGTGGGGAAAGAGAAGTTCAGTACTTTTTTACTATCCTAAATCATTTAAGCTATTCTGTTGTGATTGCACCTCATTCAACATTGGAAGGAACTTTCTACAAGTATTCTTTCTTAACATGAGTGATTATAATTTCATTATCACTGTAACATCTCATAATTGTATAATTGGGAATATTCTCTCCACTGGATGCATTGAAGAATGCTTTATTCACAACATACCAAAAAGGCAGCGTTCAGAGTAAATGATGAATATCCTGCTATCGTTATTTTCGGGTTAATGTCACTTTGAAACTTTCATCATATGTTGGTATCATATACCAAGGGATTTTCATACTATGATCTTTTGTGATAGATTTATACAACTTCTCTTGAAGTGTATCTATGTTGATGCTTCAGTGGTATGCTCATATAACAACCTTCGGGGTTTTTTTAAGAACAACAGTGATCAGTCGTTTTGAATCGCTTGTTTAAAGAAAGTCATCATCATGGCACAAACGATGAACTCACAACACGTTGATGAGCTAGTCCTGTGTGACCAAAGCAATGGTATATTCGTACATGTAATAATTTCAGTTATATGATTTTTCTTGTTCGTTGTCAAATATCTTGTAAATAAAAAGGTGTCTAAATATCACGTATATGAACATTATTTGATATTTATATTATTATAGATATTATCATTAATATTTCATGTTCTATATGAATTTCAAAATTTGATATTAGCATTTTATAACATGTCTCTGTTTCTGTGGATATATATTTCTTTGCGCATATGTTTTTTTCACTCCCCCTTTTTGCTGTGTTCGCACAGTAATATGATTTACGAATCCATTAAAAAAAAAAACTACTGTTAATTTCAGTTTAGATATCGTGCTGTAATTAACGGAAGTTACCCGAAATTTCCAGACAATAGCCACAATAAACTAATGAAATCTATATCATATCACAAATACAATAGAATTGCTCGGATTGGGGAACATTTGGTCAGTGAGCTACATCGATTCTTTCTTAAGTGAACTACATCTCACAAATAGAAATGTCTTACAGAGACACAGAACAAAATATCTGCAATGATTTTATGATATATTGAAATATTCGGCTGAAACATTATACTGCATGAATTAGGTGTACACCTATCTGGTATATTACCAAACTCTGAGTAGTAGTTTCTTGTGTAGTTCACTAAATCTAGAATCCTTGCAAAACCTACTATAAGTTGCTCATATAATGTATATTGAACCGTAACATAACGGAAAGCTGTAAGACTAAACATGTTCTTCTTCGTTAATTCCGTCTTAATGTAAATTTACTGTAATTAAATGGTCTATATTACGAAAGAAAAGATCGCTTCTGCATAGTCTTAAAATACATCACTAATATAATGCTAGTCAGTTTAAAAATTCATTAGTCACGTCACATATTAAAACCATTAGTCTTCAGTATATAGCGTTAGCCTCCATACTCGGCTAGACATTAGTGATACCTAACGTTGTCAAATTCAAATATATATTCTTTTTAAATTTGAAATTTTATTTTGGTTTTGAACGACCGTGACAAAACTTTTCTGTGCTAATGTGAAATTAAATAAACTCGCTAATAAATATTATATTAACTCAGTGGAGTTACTATAATGTTTATGATGTTTATTACTATTAAAAATAATACTTTTGCAAATTCATAGAATAATTAATGCAAAAAATGATGTAATATAATATATCATATTTTCCTAATTACAACAACAAACAATGAGACGCACTGAGGTTTGTTCATAGTTTCATACATGCACACATATCTCCATGAAGAATACAGAAGTAAAACTAATTACGCACAACAAGCTTCTGCTAGTATCTCCGTAACCTATTTCTTATGCTTTCGCTTGTTTCACGCAGTGAACTGCAGATAACATGTAGCATAAACTTGACGGGTTTTACTCGATCATATTGCCTATGGTACTTACTTCAGCATAGTATTACTGTTACATTTCCCCTGGGTCGGCCATATCGCAGGATTGGCAGTCACCAGTTGGACCCGTGCAGTTGCCGAGTGATATCGAAGACATCGCAAAGGGGTAATTGGAAGGCTTTCATGATGACGGGATGACAATTTAGTGAAGTTATTAAGGTTAAGGTGGAAAAGAATGGCACAATAAAGACAGAAACGGGAGCACATGAATAGCGGTGTATAAAAGAATCTGATGGTCTAGTCGATAGTTTGATTATTTCATTAAAATGTATTTTCGATTGCCTTTGGATATGATTTTGACGGAACATCACGTAATACCTAGTAGAGTTTCCTCACACAAAATACATTCTTGATTATAATCTCTTAATATTACTTCGTTGAAATCATTTTATGTAACATATAAATGAAGTCACACAATTTAATAAATCTTTAATACAAATGAATATTTGAGGCAGAGTCGATGTTTTGATGATCCGCAAAATTCACACTGACAAGCATTACAAATACCACACTAAAATGTCTAGAGACTTCTAAATCTTAATAAAATCTGAGTCATGGAACAGGTGTTATTCACTATAGTTCCTTTATCAGGATTTCAGAAGTTAGCACGCATCAGTGCAAACACTACAATGTGTATTCATTGAAAGAAATTGTAAAAACAAGAAACAGGCAATCAATTTTTGTAATTATATTTTTTTCTATATTTGTACGTATGTATAACTGTGGGTGCGTGTATAGTTTCATGTGCCTAAATATAAGCATAATACTTGCATATCTGAGTTCATATATATATATATACTAAATGTGTGTGTGTGTATATGAAAATATTAGTTTGTTAAGGTTATTTCTACACATATTCTAGAGAAATTATAGCTAACACTGATTTTTTTTTCTTGCTACGACGCTTCGTATCGAGACGTGAAATGCAAACAAACAATGAGATAGAATATAAAAATGGGTAATGAGTATATATGTCATATTTCGTGAGGGTTTTGCCTCTTTATCAGGACCCACCTAATCTATTCTCACCTCCGGATACATTGGTTATATAGCCACCGTATACAGTGGTGTGAAATTATTGGATATACCAATGCACATCTTAAACGCATTCATGGAGCTAGTATGTAAACATCAATGAGTTGTAGATACGTGGTATTTTGTTATGCATCCATACTTTACTATAAAGTATATTAAATCTTTTGATAAGTCAACATTACTTTCTACTGCCTTAGCAGATGATTTTTACTTTATTTTGTTAAGGATATAAGGTTATTTCTACAGATATTCTATACAAATTATAGTCACCACTGATTTCTTGCTACAGCGATTCTTTACATCTGGTATCTCGATACGAAAGTACTCCATCTTGAATTGCCCTGTTATTTCTTACTCCATCAATGTATCCATTTCCAATATCCCCAAATACTTATAGCCCGTCTATTATCTCTGCTTCATAACCTCGCTCGACGGTATCTCTAGGCTGTCCATACATTTGATTTTGCCTCACTTCAAGACTAACACACCACGCTTTTCAGTCCGAACTCCATTCTGATATCAGCACTGAAAGCATACACAGTACCAACGAGGGAAATGGTGTGGGATTCATCATTACTGTAAAGTTTGAGTCCATCCATAAATAACAAATGGTTGACTTGTTGTTGGGGGTTCTTTAATACATACCCAGCTTTTGCTTCCTAAGAATCAGTGTTAGTGACATCATGCACAGTACAAAGATTAGTGGGGACCGGCAGTCCCCTTGGAAGATGATTCTGCTGAATTCTGTTGTCCCTAAGCTTCTACTTATATGCTGTCAGTTCCGTTCTCCAATTCGCCATACTTTCTCCAAGCAATCGTCCAATATTCGATGCAATACCAAATAGAATCATACATTCCGTAATCCAAAAATGTGGGATCATATCGTATGCCTTACGATAATCGATCCATGACATAGCTAAGTTAGTTTACCTCCACTAGCAGTATCTAATTACAGTTTTGTCTAACTGGAGTTGATCCGTGGCACCGCTGCATTTATGTTTGCAACCCTTCTGCTCATGCTGCAGGACTCCATTTTTTTCACATGTTCGTACATTGACACACGTCTTTTGAGAGCTTCGAGCACTACTTCTGTGAACAAACGATTATTTCTTATTGCTATAGCTTAATCACGTAATCACTGTTCCGTGACTTGAAACAATCCTCTTTCTATCTATTGATCATACATACGTTGACGGTATCCCCTAATATGAGCACCATCTTCATCTAAAGGGTTGCTCAGGTAGTAACACTCCATGACCACAGCAGTGAATTGTTTGTTCCATCTAAGCCGTGTGTGCTGATCCATTGCTGGATAGCGACAGGCTGGAGCCGTACCAGTATCTCTGAGACTGCCGGGGGCAACACCGTCATCACTTAGGACTTCAGTTTCATTACCACTGTTATTCACTATGTTTTGTTTTTTCATTGTTACTTATGTGAGGTAGCATTATCAGGTTGCGCAACTACCAGTGTTTTTATTGTGACACCATCACAAGATGTATCCAACCGTTTCGTTTCCTTATTATTATTATTATCATCACTGATATTATTATTTTCATTTTTTACTATTTGTCATTGTTAATATATCCTCTGAACCGAAATGAGCTTTGGTTAATTGCCATTGATTATTTCGTGTTAGTAGTAGGCTCCGGGTCTTATCTATTACCGAGACAGTTTCATAGAACACCTCTTCTATACTTATAATCACAGAAATGTAGTCAAAGAAGACAAAGAAACAAACAAAAGCTAATATACACCCGTATTTTTCCGTGGTGGGGTATATATTTGTTTAATGCCGTGTGAGGTATGGGTCCTTATTGATTACAAAATATGCATTAAACAGATATATATATATATATATATATATATATATATATATATATATATATATATATAACCCACCACGGCATTGTTATTGTTATTATTATTAGACCGAGTGCAGATATGAGTAGCATATGGGAAACGGTATTAAGGAAGGATATTAGATTTATTAGCCCCAAACTTCACTCCATAATTGCACACGGGCATATGGCATAGTGGTTAAGAGTACGAGCTACTAACCCCAAGATTCCGAGTTCGATTCCAAGTAGTGACCTGAATAATAATAATAATAATAATAATAGTAATAATTACATCGAAAAATACCTTAGGAATGAGAACCCAGGTTCGAAATTTCCCAAGACACATGATGAAGGCTGGAGGGTGTATCAGACGAAACTTTGTGTTAACAACAAACAAGATGAGGACACATATCCGCCAAAAAACTGAATGCTAAAGTATTTCACTGCAATAAAATAATGAGCAAGAGAATGTCTACAGGTAGAAGTCAACAGGTCAAAACTAGTTTAGAAGAACCAACACAGATGCAAAATCTATTCAGTTTCTTGAAACTAGACTGTAAAGCTTTCGAAAACTCTAGTAAAAATTTAGAAAGCTTATTTTTTTTAAAGTAGCTGCAAATTATAATAATAAGAATGTACGAGAAACCAAAGTGAAAGCGAATGAGCACAGCCGAGTACCTAATGAAACATATAAAACAGTTTAGCTGTTTTCCATATACACACAATCGTCGTTCTCGCTGCACAGATTCTATAACTCTCTGCACAGAGGACATGAAGCGCTGCACAGATACTATAATTGTGCATCTGGTAAAGTGATATATAATATATTTTAAAATATTTTCGTGAGTAATGGGTTATCGATACTGTGCAGTAAAACATCTTACAGTCGACCGCATAGGATTAAGGAAAATTCTTGCCCACTTGACACATTTAAGATGTTAAAACCAACATGAGAATTTAGTCTAAATAAGTAGGTGCCATAACAATCAACGTTCATCTGTAAAGAGACGTGGGTGTAATTAGGAGGTAATTTGCCTTCGAGCGACAATTGATTTTATGTATTCGTTTTTATATTTCTTGTAACCCGCCTGAGCTGTAAGAGCACAAACTTATGATATTTTCGGTTACTTATGTATGTGTATCAGTTCCTTGTGTATTTTTTTTTGTATATAGTGTTGCTGGTTGGTGTTAATTTGTCTGAAACATAAGCAATAGAAAATTAGTATGCCAACACTTATCAGTCTCCAGATATAAATGCCATTGTACTAATTAAATGGTTTTGGTAATGTAACGATGTGTCACACTTTCAGTTCTACATGTGGACTGTCAACAAGACTTTGATAGACTTGTGTTATTAGGCGCACTATGTACACTTGAATAGCAGATGTATTCGGACACAAACGAACACACGTTTGTACATAAGTAACACATCCACACACATTTCAACGGTTATTGTTAAATAAATCGTATCAGAAAAGTGGGGAAAAGGGCTTCGGTTTACGTATGGAGATGCAATACGTAATCGCTTTTAGTGAAATCCAGCTCATTACGTGCAACCCCTTGCCAAACTACCGCAGTTTGACAAGAAATAAATGTTTTACTTGTTCTGTAGTGAAATATGTGAGCATATACTTTTGCAAATATGTAAATATGTTTGAGTTGGTTTGCACATTTAAGATGAAATGTGTTTACTTGGATAAAATACGTCTACGACTGGAATGTGTGATGTTACAATTGGTGGCTTTATCATTAACAGTCCCTGTGTGTAGAGAGATTTGATATAGCAGAAGTAAAATTAAATGGTTATAAAAATGCAAAACGGAAGAAAAGGAAATTATATGTGATAATGGAAAACATTAAAAGGAAAAGGAATCTCTTGAGATACATACACTCCATACTTGTCCAAATTGCAAGTAACCAGTTCCTGAATAACATATTAAGCTCCATCTCATACTACATGAGTATGTCAGAAGGAGAAAGGAGATCCGTAAAATGATACCGCAATATAAGGTCCATTTTCCCAGAAAAATTCGCTTGAAGACTGTTGTTAAAAGATAAACATAAAAGAAAATCAAATATAGAGAAGTAAAATGTAGAGCGGCAACGATAAAGAGATAAGTGTTCCAGAATCTTTATGCACCTACCAAAGGGAAAACGTCATACAGGTAGAAAGAACTGCATTGATTCACATTAATAACTGCTACAGTTTGAAAACAAAGGTGTTCTAATGCCAGCAATAACTTTGTCATGAAGCAATTACTTTATTTCCTACGCATGAAATTTTAAGAATCAGATGCCAAAAGAATTGGAAATTTAATAGTCGATCTTCTAATGGTTCAAGTAATTCGGAAAAGGCGAGAAAGTGACAAAGAGCATTTCAAAAGATATATATATATATATATATATATATATATATATATATATATATATATATATATATATATATATATATATATATATATATATATATATATATATATATATATATATATATATATATATTATTTTCTATTCTACGCAAAAGGCCCGACATTTTTGGGAAGGGGAACAGTCTATTGGATCGATCCCAGTACGCAACTGGTACTTAATTCATCGACCCCGAAAGGATGAAAGGCAAAGTCGACCTCGGCAGAATTTGAGCTCTGAACTTAAAGACATATGAAATACCGCTAAGCATTTCGCCCGGCGTGCTAACGTTTCTGCCAGATCACCGCCTTAACATATCTATATATTCATTGTTAATGACATATTGGGATTACATTGATGGCAAATATATCAGATTTTCATCAATTTCTGACCTGAAAAATATTGTGGTACTCCCACGATGCAATTTATAAAGCTATATGATATTATCATCACTTTATTACAGTATACCAAAATTTTGTCAACAGTGTTATGGGGTGCATTGGAAGTTATTTTATAAGGTTTCGATTCTGTTAAATATAAGAACTTTCGTAGGACATCTTGAGATACATACCCTCCATATTGTTCCAATTGCAAGTAACCAGTTCTTGAATATAAAGGGGTGGAGGTAATGTATTCAGGTAGGTAAAAGCGTGTCTTATATTCAAAATATCATGAGTTAAGGCTTGAAATCAAGGTTACCATCTACAGATGGAATTAAATGCAGAGAAATTAAATTGTAAACTGCATTAACTCTACCACCCTAACGTTGAAACCCATAAATGGATCGACACTAGTGATTCAGTATGTTTCCGTATTCATATTTCATAGAGAAAGAAGAATAGTTTTCTTGATATATACAATTTCTCTAAGAATCGCATATATAATTAATACTGATCATACAATGTTGGGGTTCTAGCGAAGTAACATCCAGTAAACTGTTCAGAGGTAGAGATGAAGAAAATGTTTATAGTAATTGGTGATTTTATAAATGGCCCAACATGAATAGGTTATCCATTGTCGGTCTCATTTCACATCCGATGGATTTTAAAAATTTAGTGTCTGAGTTTAAACAAACAGTTTTCATGTAAATGAACATTGCTATGAAACCATCTCAAATATTCACAATAATGCATCTAAGATATGGCGAGAAGTACTTACTACCAAATGAATATGTGCACAGATGTGTGTGCACCTATTTGTTACTATTTTTCACTTTGTGTATCTCTATATGAAGGAAAAGTCTTAAAAGTTGAGGAGAAATAAGACGAAAATTAGAAACATGGACGCATGTAGAGATATATAAAATATCATGAATACAGAGAATTGTTTGCCTTAAACTAAACTGATGTTAAGTTTCCGGATATGCTTAGAAATTTTTCATTTAGATTCAACTCATTTTTTTAAAAACTTATTTTGATTAATGTTTGTTGACACTTAACTCTTGAGAAGGTTATAACACCATCTAAATGTCAAACACTTATTGAGATATAGATCAGCTACATTAGACAAAATATGATAATAGCATCGATAATTAATTTTCCATTATGCATGTGGTTTTAGATTTCCTAAATATTGTTTTGCTTATAGTTTTCTATTATAATGGCAATGGAAAAAGAAATTCCAGTTGACATTTGCATATTAAATACAGATATGCAACTAATGTTATTTGATTGGTTCATATATCAATAAGGATACAAACTTTAATTAAGCACTTTAGCTGATGTATATCACACCGATGCAACGGTTAATTTACCCTCATGGCAATAAGCACAACGATTAGTCTAAGGCACATTGTAACTTGAATTAGTTTTATATATTCATGATAGCTTGTCATTTATCTTTCGATATATCTACAATGATATTTACAGCCAGCAAAACTTTTTGACATAATGAACCATGAGTAAAAGGATTTAATTGGTTATTGTTACACATTAACGATTTTTTTATTCTTCCTTCACAAAGAAACTGTTAGGATTGAGGAAACATTTAACTGTCGCTAGTCAAGCCATTAAAAGCAAACTAGTATTTGTATACTATAAACATTATTTTACTATGTAACTGCATAACTAGAAAAAAATGAAGAACGATTTTTTGTAACCTGGTCTATCTCCAATCATGATGCCTCATCCAAACTAAAGATGTTAATTTCAGACACAGATATTTAAGAGCAAAATTTTTGTTGCATCTCCTGAACATATGTTTAATATAAAAGCAATTTGAGTAGCATTTATACGCTTTTTAAATATTTTTAAACTTGCAAGTGTTTCAAATTTAATTGATCACTGAAATTGTAAGAGTCATTTAAGAAGAAAGATTCTTCACTGCAACTTTGCAATGCTATTAGAGGTTATGTTGCACGGGGAGTGGGAAAATACAGTAAACTCATCATTATATCCTTTAATTAAAAACTATTTAATTAACTTTGTATATGAAGCAAGAATAAAATATCTGCAACAATAAGACATAGTGTATGATCACGTCAATGATAAAGATGAGATGATAGTATGACTAGTAAGTATCCCATGTAATTCTCAAATGCATATTCATTGATAAATTTCAAGCTACCTTCGAAATAAAATACTATATTCTCAATATAATTGATTTTTCGTGGCAAAAATAATTGCGGTATTAATGAGGTAAGTAATCATTCCAGTCTAAATGATTTTAATATAAATAATGATATAGACGATAGGAAAAACAAAATTTTGTAATAAGGGAAATGTTGACATCGCAATAATACTAATATTAGGAAGAACTACGATAGCGAAACCACAGTAGCAACAAATGATAATTTAGAAATAGGTGAGAGAGTAGTTGCTACAACATAGAAAATAGTGTCGTAGAATATGTCTTCTGGGAAATAAACGCCTTCGTAAAATCGTCATATACAAACGTACAAGATTAAATACTAAATTTTTTCAGTTTGATAAAAATTATTTATGACCGTATTGCTATAAAATACTTTATTACATAGCATTTATTTCTGGATAATCTCTACTGAAACTTCTCGATGAACGTCAATAGTGTGAAGTTTTCTAATTGATTCAATGTATATGTAGTTGTATGTATCCCTGTGGTGGAATGTTGTAGAAAAACTTGCTACCAAGTTTCAGTACGTCTATTAATATTGAATGGCAGAAAGGGAAAAGCGTTTATGTCTACCTCATAAATTATACATATTATTAGCTATATAATAACTGTGGCAGCATGTGAATAAGAAAAGTATAGTTATAGAAAATACCATCTAGACTTGTGTCAAAAACGTCTAGTCGTTTACCGTAGTAGTGGGTTTCTGTTGTTCATAGACTTAGAACAAAACATATATCAATATCAATACAGATAGAAATATGTGGGAACATATAAGTATATATATATATATATATATATATATATATATATATATATATATGTGTGTGTGTGTGTGTGTGTGTGTGTGTGTGTGTGTGTGTGTGTGTGTGTGTGTGTGTTCATATGTATATATATATATATATATATATATATGTTAATTCTCTATATGAAGTATTAACAGTAACTGCACGATAAAGTGTAGTATATTGCCACTTAAGTGTGGCTGACCCATAGGGGTGGATGTTACTGTTGCTTTTAGCCCCAGGAGGACATCTCCTCCCTTGGCAAACAGGACACAGTCGTGTGTCGATAAGCCAGCTGGAGGAGATGTCCTCCTGGGGCTAAAAGCAACAGTAACATCCACCCCTAGGGGTCAGCCACACTTAAGTGGCAATATACTACACTTTATATATATATATATATATATATATATATATATATATATATATATATATATATATATATATATATATATATATATATATATATATATATGTATCAAAATAAGCAACCGGGTATCCAGGGGTGCTGCAGTACGATCGTTTCAAGCAACTCCATTTAATTGAACAATGCAATAATTGCATCAATTTAAATGTAGAGCTATCCTCAGCTCCATAAATAAATAAATAGAATTAATTTAATCAGCCGAACGCATTTGTATAATTTTACCTAAATCCTCTAAGAGGTTAAGAAAACAGAAAAATTCCATGCAGTATTCACCTCACATTAGAAGCTACTAAGACATCAGGAAAAAAACTTGTTAGGGATCTAGCTCGTCACTGATTTTTGGGTCGGTTTTAATTTATAATCTTGTTGGTCAAATCTTTGTATAACAAAATCTAAGACCAAAGAGCATTATTTGTTAGGAAGGGCCTAATGATGTTGACAGAATCATAATAGTCATAAAACTTGTCAAGATTAATTTGCAGTAATATAAAGTAACTGTCTATAAGGAGGTTTGGTAAATAAGATATTAAATCGAGATGTTAGTTACCAGTTAAAGGGGCAAGACTCTAATAAAACCAAAGTGGTAATACAGGGGAAATTTTATCATGGGGTACTATAGTTGAATGATTTAAACAATATTGTTATATTGGATAAAGATAAAATTTAGGTTTATCAAGAAAAATATTAAAAAGAATATTATAATCAAAAGGATAAATTTTTGAATACGTTTGAGAATATACCAAAATGTACAACAATAGCGGAGAAAAAATTTACATTGAATTAGTTTAATATTTATTCATATACTTAGATATTTACTTATTAGATGGTATCTATGAAGATTCATCACTGGCATTTACTGACATTTAATAAAGGAGTACTGGGGCGATAGAACATGCTAACTATAGATTAATTATAATCTAAGAGGTATATTATAAGTTGTAAAGCTACTGGTGCTGTTATATATATAAGCTAATGTAAATATCTAGGGGTACAAAAATTAGGTTAAATTTCATAAAAGGCTGTCATCAAAATAATAATATGATCAGGTAGGGTAGAACACCATAGAAAGGAATACATTGCTTAATCACTAAAACCGTGATGAAGCATATATACCTTATTTTCATCAATAGAAAAGAGATTATATAGAACTTGTTTGATAATTCAATCATTTAAAACTAAATTATTTATTTATTAGGAGGTATTTATAAAGACTGATACCTGGTATTAACTAGAGGAATATTGAGGCGATAGAAAATTCAAACTATATTATACCTCTTAGTTTATAATTAATTATAAATTAAGTGGTATAATATAAGTTTTAAAAGTTACCAGTGTTAATCCATACATGATGATATAGTTTCATTTGTGGTACTTAATTAGGAAGGCTACTTGAAACGATCGTACCGCATCACCTCAGGATATCTGTTGCTTATTTTGATTTTATTCACCTTATTTTGAAACTGATAATTCCGAACTAATGTTTGGTACCTCAACTGAAGTAGCTAATTCATCTGAACTTCAATTATTTTGCATATATATATATGTATATATTCTTTTTCTTTTATCCTTTTACTTCTTTCAGTAATTTGACTGTGGCAATGCTGGAGCACCGCCTTTAGTCGGACGGATCGACTCCAGGACTTCTTCTTTGTAAGCCTAGTATTTCTTCTGTTTCTTTTGTCGAACCATTACGTTACGGGGACGTAATCACATTAATATTGGCTGTCAAGCGATAGTGGTGAGAAAAACAGACACACACAGAAATATACACACATATATATACATACGATGGGCTTCTTTTAGTTTCCGTCAACCAAATCTACTCAAGGCTTTGGTCGGCCGAGGCTATAATTGTAGATACTTGCCCAAGGTGTCCGCAGTGGGTCTGATCCCGGAAGCAGAAGTATGTGGTTGGAAATCAGGCTTCTTACCACTGAGCCACGCCTGCGCATATATATATATGTGTATGTATGTGGAGAATAGGTTGCCTGCTACGTTTTTGTTAATGGCTTAATAAAACTTGACAGTCTTAAATTAACTATGTATATTGATATATTCTGGGTTAGGATAGAACCAATAAGGTTAATTTTTGTTAGCAGATAGGTGATATGGAGGGTGCGATGGGTAAATTGTTGCCATATTATATATTAATTTCATGCATGCGTATTGTTTGTTCTTGATTTAGTCGACTACATTGTATAGTACGGTCAGGCGGGCACCGTCTGTGAAAATAAACAGCATAACGGCCCAATTCCCTCTGCCAGAAATTTGGAAATGACATAGTGTACTGCTTAGCATTTGCACATTTCAGATTGTTTGAGTGTCAATCTGACGAAACTGCAAAGGATTCGGAAAGTGTGGGATGAGTCTAATGGTGATTACGAAGGTACGGCAGCTCGTAAATCTCACTCTGATCGTTCTGATAAGAAACTGATATGAAACAACTCCTGAATTTGTTAGTGGGATCCAGTCCATGACTGACAAAGTTCCCTTCAAGTCAATCTGGTCCATCACCAGGGACATGGGAGTGTCTGAGTTTCTTATCCGGCAGGTAATGCATCATGACATTCGGTATTCCTTACACAAGAGGAAAACGTCCAATTTTTATCTTAAGCCATCAAGGAAAAGAGGAAAGACCGCGCTACGAAGCTTTTCAAGAAACTCAAGCATCCTCTGCAACTGAAAACTCTTTAGTTTTTCTCAGGCAACAAAACTTTCTTCCAGGTTCAGACGGTGAACACACAGAACGACCGTTGGCTTGCTGTGGCCCCAAAACATGTACCGAGTATGTTAAAAATCAAACATTCAGTCAACATCATGGTGTTTGGAGTGATCACTAGTGAGGACGATGTTATGCCTCCCTTCATCTTCCCACACGAACTCAGACTCAACACGGAAGCCTACATCAAATGCCTGGAGGAAGTAGTACCACCCTGGATTGAGAGAGTGGCTGCTGGAAGACCTCCCATATCTGGCAACAAGACACTGCACCATGCCACAAAAGCAGGGGAACCAAGTCATGGCTGTCAGAAAATTTCTGCGGCCATATCAACCCTAATATCTGGCCACCTAACTTCCCAGACTACAACCCGCTTCATTATTGTATGTGGAGCTCAGGTGATCGAATAGCTGCGGTGAGTGAAAAAAATATTGGCTTCAAACTGAACGCCAGAGACATAATTTCAACAATAAACTCGCTTGCAATCACAGTAGTTCAGTATGGTGTTGGACTCCTGAAGTAGACAGAGGAGGAGCTAAAGGAGATGGACAGGAAATCAGGAAAGGTCCTAACGATGCATGGAGCCCATCATCCATGAGCAGATATTGATCGCCTATACATGAAGAGAGCAAATGAAGGAGGGGGGGTGATAAACGCGGATGACTGCTTGCGTATCGTACTCATGCGTTTAACGTGATATCTAACCGGAAGTAAAGAAACCATGATAGAGACAGTTAAGAACTACCATTGATACAGTGTAAAGAGAGGATGAATCCAATAAACTGTCCATAGTCTGTCTATCCTATCTGAAAGACCTCTCCGAAAAGATACAAAAGATGTGCGACCCATAGGACATCAGAGTAAAACCAGCATTAGAAGAGAATTTGACCAAAAACTGTATGCATTCCATCCCATGCAGCTGTGGTAGGTTATACAATGATGAAACATGTCGCCCCCTCAAAATAAAGGTAGAAGAACATCGCAAAGCTGTGACAAGAGGAGATATTGTTAAATCCGGTATAGCTGATCATGTATGGAAAAATGGAGACCACCATCCCCTGTGGGATGAAGTTAAATTACTAGACAGATAACACCACTGGGATATACGAAGACTAAAAGAAGCAGCTCATATACTAGGACACAACAACCTCCTAAGCAGACCGAGTGCTGATATGAGTAGCCTATGGGAACCGGTATTACGGAAGGATAGGAAAATATTAGATTTATAAGCGCTAAAATTCACTCCCTAATTACCCACGGGCATATGGTGTAGTGGTTAAGAGCGCGGGCTACTAACCCCAAGATTCCGAGTTCGATTCCAGGCAGTGACCTTAATAATAATAACACCGAAAAATAGGAATGAGAACCCAGATATATCAGCCGAAACGTTGTGTTAACAAGAAACAAGATGAGGACAGATATCCGTCAAATGTAAATGATGTACATAATTTCCCATCTCTTAAATATAGAGCTGAATAAAATAATTATCTGCAATAAGTTATATTTTCTCCTATTTCTATTCATTCTTTTATAAAAGATATTCTTGACAAAGGCAAAAGATGTATATTCTTGGAAAAGATTGTCTCCGCTTAAACAGAAGATGTCTTTCGCTGCCTCAGTATATAGAGCTTCTTGTAAGTGCACAAGCACACTCAAATATATATATATATATATATATATATATATATATCAGTGTACTTGTGCTGGAGTGATGTTGGCTGCAAGTCTGTATTTTTTAGCCTCTGGAAACATATATATGCCAAAATGGTCATGTGTATTGAAATGCATATAGATGATTACTTGTTACATTTTAGTTGCTTCTTTGTATTATTTTTGTGCATGTAAAGAAATGTATCGACTAAACATTACTTCTTAATATTTCACATTTGAATTTTATTTAATGCAATATCGTTGATTAATATTGGTGGAAGAATACAAAATTTATAAAAATCGAAAAGCTTCACATAAGTATTTACCTTTAGAAAAGGAATTGTTTAAGTCGATATTATTTTACAAAAGAAACCACTTAACGATATTACGACATGCTAATATTATGGATAAGACGGTTATGTTTCGTGTTAAAAATCGATCAAAGACTTGATTCGTTACAAACAATTTAGCATTGTCGTAAAAACTAAGAACATGAATGTGATAATGATAATAATGGCGGGCTAAAAGATTTATAACCTAATGATGATGATTATGTTGCTACTGCCGCTGGTGCTACTGCTACTTTTACGAATACTACTTATAATAATAATTAGGAGGCGGGTGATGATAAAATAATAATAATTAGGAGGCGGTTCATGATAAATTGATAGATAGATAATAGACAGCCTGAATATTGAAAAACAAACCAATGAAAAATAAGTCGTACATGGTCTAAAAGGAAATGAGCTGTATACATTTACTACCATCAGTTCAAACAGTATGAGATATTGCGC
>NC_142940.1:23802525-23867525 GCF_046866305.1 Octopus bimaculoides
TAGTTATCGGTTTTACACTTCTTTCTATATTCTGCAACTATCACAATAAAGAACCATTTCTGATGGCACCAGCACACAATTTACAGATGCTTACATTTTTTTAAATAAAATAATGACTTTTTGCCAACATAACGCAGCAGCCCCAGGATGGGACGAATGTTATCTAGCCCCACCATGCATCGTTTCCAGTTGGCTATACGACACACAAAATTCTATGCCCTTATATTTTCGAACAAGGGAGATCAGCACCTCCACCCTGCACAACCTCGCATCCATGGACCGGTTTCTTGGGCCTAAATAACACTAACATATGTCCCATCCTGGAACTTCCACATTATGTTGGCAAAAAGTCATTACATTATAGTGATGTTACTGTACATCTCTCTTTCAGAGATATAGAAATAATAATATTTCTATTTTGCAGATCAGTAATGGTGTGTGACCTTTGAAATCTATATATTTTCGACTACAGGTTAGTAGCAACATTTAGCCAACACAGCTACTCAACGCTGATAAAGAGCAATAACGTGGGTTCGTGGTTATGCCGGGGGGAGGTGCTGATCTCCCCTGTTCGAAAATATAAAGACAGAATTGTTTGTGCCGTACAGCCAGCTGGAAACGATGTTTTCTGGGGCTAAATAACAGTAACATTCTTACCATCTTGGGGCTGCCACATTATGTTGTCAACACGTCATGGTGCTGCTACTGTATATTTCTCTTTCAGAGATTTAGAAATAATAATATTTCTACATTTTTTGTTTTCTGTGAAGTCTTCAGAAGTCCAGCTAGTGTCTATAATTGTTTCAGTTCAGCGTTATATACTATGATGAAACCCTAACTACAACTTAAGAAATTAACCGGCTTTAAACCATTCTCAATGAAGCGTCAACAATTTGCATACGCTTGTGTTTTCTGCAATTCTCAAAATGCTATTCCCCGTTCACATGGCGAAACATATTTTACATAAAAGGTGGAAAATTAAAAAATGGAGAACTCTGCTCGTAGTTCAGTAAATCAAGGTTTAATGGCAAAAGGGCCAAATTGTCAGGAAAGAGGACTATTTGGACCTTGTGGGAATTTAAGGTGCGTACATGAATAAAATCTTCATAAATAATGAATACTGAAGAAATACCAATAGAGGATGTAATGATAGACGTTGTGAATCCAGAATGAATTTGCTTTTATATCAATTCTCCAGGAAGATGTGATACAACTCGTTTTATGAACAGTAATTATATATCAAATGTAGCGTGGGTAGATATTAATATTCGGTGGTAATTTGTTACATAGCTTATTTAGACTTGAACACTTCATTGATATAAGGTCTTCAAACGTATCAAGTTTCTAAGAGATCAAGATATACTTCTCATTGACGAATCCATTCATGATACCTCTTCTGCCATTCATGCCTTCGATAAAAAGTTTCATGATATTAATGGCATCTATATCATTTTTGTAGCAATCATAATTTCGGTAAGAAGGGATCACAGAAAAGGGTTGCATAATATTCAAAGAGTAACTCACTATTTTATTAATTACATTGCCTCACACGAGACGGTATCGCCTTATTTAAAGTTATGCGATCCACTGAAATATCAGGGATTAGAATGTGATGATATTTAAGTACTTTCGTGTTTATGAATTGAAATTGTTTCTTTAGTAAATTCTGCTTTTGTGGCGTATCTGAAGAAGCGTGTGAATCGCGTGTAATCCATTCCTATCAGGACTCCGATTATCTTTCGCTAAATTAGAATTTAGAACTATTATAAGAGAAATATATACGTGATTTAGTGTAGATCAAATTTATAGTCATTATCAGTGAGATAATGAACACTATACAGCAGAATTTCTTCTTTACGCACTAGATCCATTTGGATGGCTATAGCTTGAATGGGATCGACAGTTCTAGCTTTTAAATAATATATTAGGTAATGAGTATGTAAAGGAATTACACTAGAAATTATTTACCACCAACAAAATCGCATTGAAGTGGAATAAGTTGTACTTAGACGAGATGGCAAGCATTAATACATAGAATTATATCTAGTATGTAGCTAATCTAATGGACGTACTATTTTACAAATGCATTGTGTAATTTAATAATAACTAACAAAGCACATATTCAAAGATATGATAAAATAAGGATGAATTAACGACAAACAGTATTTATATTTGAACAATTATATGTTATATTATCTAGGATTTGGAAATTAACTAACATTCTTTCTTGGTCAGTAATACGAATTCACAAGAGAAGATAAAGGTAGTAGATATTGTAATACACATTTTATATTAAGGATCATGCAATTAACAATATAAATCATGATATTCATAATTCACTAATTATCCTGATGACATAATAATGTAACAACAGCAACGGTTGTTATTATTAGCTGCCTCATCTGTCCTATCACAAAAGCAGTTCATAAATTACTCCAAAGAAACTATGATGTGCTCTGAAAGTGAATACAAAACAAAGAGGTTTCAAAGTATTATTATTATTGTTGTTGTTGTTGTTATCATCATCATCATATACACTCAACAGATTGAACTGCTGGAAAAAGAAAGAATTCTAACAGTGGGCTACAACAAGTAGTCTTCGATGCCAAGAATCCTCCTAAGTATCCTAGTTGACCCTAATAACACTGCTTTGGGAGCTGTACTAATCTAGGTTTTATGCAAGCTAACTTGTTATATCTCTCGACTTTTCTTTCTACCTTATCGCAAACCTTGTTGTCAGTTGGACATGCCATATCTATGATCCAGCGTAGTTTGTTTTCTTTCTCAATTAAGACTATGTCCAGCTTCCTATTATCTATCTCAAGGTCGCACTGAATCATAAAATCCCATATGACCTTTGCATTTCTGTTTTCGACGACGCCTTCAGGTTTGTGGCCGTACTAATTGTTTGCCGTCAAGTCCATACTTGTTGCAAAGTGTCCAATATTATTATTATTATTATTATTATTATTATTATTATTATTATTATTATTATTATTATTATTATTATTATTATTATTATTTTATGTTTGACTGTTGTTGTGCATTTGTACAAGTTGGATCCAAGTCTCACCCAGAGACCTCAAGAGACAACAAGTTAGAAGTTCATGTAGGTGTTATGCCTAGGGTACCATATATTTGGATTTGTACAGTTTTGTTCTAGTGAATGTTTAAGAACCCATAAGAAAATTATGTGCTTGCTTTAAAATTTGAGATCACATAGACAGTATTTTACGTAGGATATGGGCAGTTCCCATGAGCACTATCTTTTGAACTTCAGCCATTTTGGGGTTTCCTGGTATCTGAGCTAGGTAGTAATCAGCCCGTTTCGCTGTCATTCCCAGGGCACCTATGACAATAGGTATTGTTTTCGTCTTCAGATTCCACATTTTGCTAATTTTTATTTCAAGATCTTTATATTTGCTCAGTTTTTGGTAGGTCTTGACAGATACGTTTATATCGATTGGGACAGTCATATCAATGAGGAGGCATGATTTTTGTCTAAAGTCTTTCAGTATGATGCCTGGCCTATTTGCGTCTATCTTTCTGTCAGTTTGAATGGTGAAGTTCCAGAGGAGTGCAATGTGATCATTTTGAAGTACTGGGGGTGGTTTGTGTTCCCACCAGTTTTTATCATGGGGCAAGTCCAGGTTTTTGCATATTACCCAGTGAATATATTGTGCAGCTCTATCATGCCTGTTGAGATACTCTGTAGGCGCTAGCAGACTGCACATGGAGACAACATGATCGATGGTCTCATTTTGTTGTTGGCATATACGACATAATGTGGAGCTGCCGTTCTTTAATATGTTGGCCTGGTAGTTCTTTGTAGGTAGGCATCGATTTTGGGCTGCTATGATAAACCCCTCTGTTTCTGATTTCAAGCCAGAGGCCATTAGCCATTGATGGGTAAGGGCTTTGTCAATATCTGCATTATTCGCTCTCTTTGGGTATTTGCCATTGAGAGGTTTTCCATGCTATTTTTCAGTCATAATAGCTAAGGCAGCAATTTTAGCACGGGTTTTCAAGCGCTTAGCTTTTTCTGCAAGTGTTTCTAGTTCGTCTAATTCATGAATTTGTTGCAATTGGAATTCACTTAGATATTCCTTTGCCTGTTTTGTTACTGAGTAAGATGCTTTCTTGCTTTCATGTTTTAAGACAAGTTTTAGCATCCAGTCCTCAGAGTTTTTCAGATAGGTGTCTAGGCCAATTGTGGCTACATTCATTGATAATGTCAGCTGTAGAAGTCCTCGGCCTCCCTCTTTTCTTGGCAGATAAAGACGTTCTATATCTGCCTTAGGGTGGTGCACTCTATGCATTGTCAACCGTTTTCGTATTTTTCTGTCAACATTACATATTTCAGTAATTGACCAGTTAACGATATTGAAACTGTAAGTCACGACTGGTATGACTAGAGCATTGATCGCTTCGATCCTGTTTCTAGCGTTCAGCTCTGTCTTCAGTATTGCTCTCACCCTGCGATAACATTCTCTTCTAATCCTTATTATTATTATTATTATTATTATTATTATTATTATTATTATTATTATTATTATTATTATTATTATTATTATTATTATTATTATTGAGGTGGTGAGCTGGCAGAATCTTTGGTCCAACCGGGCGAAATGCTTAGCAGTATTTCGTCTGTCTTTACATTCTGAGTTGAAGTTCCATCGAGGTTAACTGCCTTTCATTCTTTTCAGGTCGATAAACTAAGTAGCTGTGAAGCACTGGGGTCGATGTGATCGACTACTGCCGCCCCTTTCCCCTTCCAAAATAAATTTATCAGCCTTATGTCTTTAGTGTAAACGATTATCAACTATTATGGTTATTATTATATAATTATTCAACATTTGGTAGTTTCAAAACAATTTCTATCGTATCACCGGCTACACCTGCGTGTTGCCGGGGGGGGGGGGGGTGCAACATTGTGTGTTCTTACCTGTTGTTGGGAGTGTGAAAACGCTTCCTGCTATTGCGGGGTGGTGCAGTATTTTGTTGTATTACTGCTTGTATTGTGTGTTGACTATTTAATGCATTGGTTATCTAACTTGCTCGTGAAGTATATTTCACTGGATACTTGCTGTATTGAGTGTCTCTTGTGTGTGTGGGTCGTCTCTTTTACGTTGTATTATTGAATTGACGGTGTCATGCTTAGACTGTGGGCTTATCCTAGCAGGACTATTTTTTGGATAGTGTGTAATGTTGAGGATCCAAGCATAACTTCTACGTTTTTGTTCATATGATTTTTTATGATACCCAACACTCCAAATATTATTGTCATTGTTTTCACTTACATATCCCATATGTTGAATACTTCAACTTCTTTGAGCTTTGACAATTCCTCCACTTACTTTTGGACAATATTTTGGTCAGAGGAGATTCCGATATCTGTCAGTAAGTAAGTGATTTTGTTACCAATCACTGATTATTATGTATGGGCAATTAGCTTTTCTTTTTTATTTGTCGATTGAACCGGCATATGACAGATGATCGTGGCCTGGTCGTTGTCTTTCCCCTTGTTTATACCACCTATTGTCAGTGTGAATGTAGTAATGTTGGCATATTGTCCAATGGATAGAAATACTTACTCGGTTGTGTCTGTACATATATTCAGATTTAGAAAAGACTGGACAGCCACAAATCATGTGATAAACTGTCTCATTGTGCTGGTTGCCCATTCTGCTTCTAGTGTTAGTGCCAGTTTTCATTATTTTCTTTTTATAAGTCTTTGTAGTCAGTCATTGGTCTTTTGCAGCGAAAATCAGTCCTTCCATTTCAACTTTTAGTCTCACTTCTTCTCCGTCAAGCCTTGCAGGGTATTGACCAATGAGTGACATTTTCGTCTCCATTTCTTCTTTAGTATTTTTTGTAATTCTGTTTTCATGTTGTTCTTTGACTCTTTGACCATTTCTGCTATGTCATCTGCGGTCAGCTTATCAGTAGTTTGTTTTGTACTTTGTCGCGCTCTTGTGTATAGAGAAAAGTTGCTTTTTCACGTGTTGCTTTATTACATGTTGCAGTTTTCCACTTTTTGTTTCTCAGTAGATTCCTCGGCCAGTTGTGGTTACTTTATAATAGTACTCTATGTGTATCAGGCCACGGTCCCCTTTCTGAGTGGGGTAGATATATTCTGTCTGCATCTGCTTTGGGTTCGGGACTTCGGAAGACTGTTAATAGTTATTTCTATCTAGGTTTCTCATTTCACTGATCTTCCAGTTTATTATGTTCAAACTGTAATTTATGGCAGGTGTGGCGAGCGTGTTTCTTCCTACTATCTTATCTATAGGATTAAGTCTAATGTTTAATATTAGTCTAACTCTTCTGTAATATTCTCTCCTAATTTTCTTGTTCATTTTTGTGCGTTGTATTGTAGCTGTTTCGTCTATTCTTAGATATTTGTACGGGCGATCTTGGTCTAATTCTCTGATTTTTGTGTCTATGTCGA
Source organism: Octopus bimaculoides (assembly GCF_046866305.1). Lineage (NCBI taxonomy): Eukaryota > Metazoa > Mollusca > Cephalopoda > Octopoda > Octopodidae > Octopus > Octopus bimaculoides. The sequence goes on from NC_142940.1 coordinate 23,808,977, forward strand.
GTGCAGTGTTTTCAGTGCTGATTAATTTGTCTCTTCTCAGTGTGGCTCTGGCACATTTTCCAGCCTCATACTCAATCCGGTATCTTTGTTTAAACTATGGACAATTTTGAGAAGATTTCTCTGTTTCATGGTGCTTGTAGGGAAAATTTTAAAGTCATCTATGCACAGGCGATGCTTTGTTGTTTGTCCATAGCACGCATAACTCACATTGTTTTTGCTTTAATAAGTTTGTTAGCGGGATCAGAGTAATGCGAGTCATTTTTTGATGTTATACAGATTTTCCAGATTGCCAGTACATAATTAATATATTTTAGTAGCGTTGGAGCTACTTTATTTGTGTGGACAAACTCCAGTATCCATGAGTGTGAAACACTGTCGTCTGCTTTCTGGTAATCGATGCAAGTCATGTTCCGGTTTGTCCTTTTCCTCTTACAGTTCTCTTTAAAAACTCAGTTTACAAGATGTTTCTCATTTCAACCATACATCCCTCTCCGACATCGCTTTTTTTCTTCTGTTAAAACATTGTTGTTACAGGTGTTTTATAAGCCAGTTATATATGATTGGTGTTAGAGTTTTTAGGATGTTGACAGGCATATTGTTGGTTTAAAATTTTGTATGTGTAAGGTGCCTTTGTTTTTGTGAATTAGGGTGGTCTGTCTTTCCAGCATCCAGTTTGGTATTGACTCTGGCTCGCTTATCAATTAATTGAATGCTGCCGTTAATAGGTATGGGTACTGGTGAGGTGTTTCAACTAGAAGTTGGGGACGTTGTTGGAGACTCTGGAATTTTCAAGTTGCTGGTACTCCTTAGTGGGTCCCTGATCTCTTAGCCTGTGATGGTGGGGCATATCTGTGGTTCTATTTGGTTTTTCTGTTCCTATTCCCTATTAATCCACTGAGCATATTTGCTGTTTTTCCCTTTTTTTTTTTTTTTTTTTGGTTTGCTCCATATTGCTTCCAAATATGATTGAATCGCTGATGTTGTCGACATGACAGCTATTGATACAGATTTTTCGTTTAACTTTCTGTAAGAACATTTTGTGCTTCTTTAGTTGAAAGACGCGTTCCTGTTTTTCATTCCGCTTTATGCGGCAAGTTTTGCTGCTAACCCCTGCTTAATTTTTTCTTTTACCTCTCAGGATTCTTTATTTTTATGTTGTATTGGTTTGTTATATATTTTCTTTTTCTTTTCATATTTGATCCCTTTATCTCTAGTTCACAAAGTAGTGATCAATCTTTCTTTTGTTTTTGAATTTTATCATGATCTCTTTCCATTTTGGGTTTTGAGATTTGGCTGAGATTTTTTATTATTTTTCTTGTGTGAGAAAGCAGCGCATACCATCAACGTGACGCTGGGGTACATATATAAGAGACTAATACGTGACCACACGTCTCATAAGAGTACACAAGGCACATGCATCACACTCATGTGTGCGTCAAATGGTGATCTCATATGAAGATAAACAGCGTATGAGCTTGCAAGTGGGGCCTAGTTAGAATGGTCGAGTAGCCCATCCTTCTCAAAAGATCTCCGATTAAAAATTGTGTAAGGATGATCAAGAAAACACCTATGTTTCCAGTGGTGAATTATTCAAACCCCAAAGAAATTCTCTCGACACATGGGTATGATGCTCCCCTACTACCTCCGTTCGTGATCATAGATACATATCGTCATCCACTAAGAGATGGTTACGGTCAAACAACTGAGCAGCAAATATGTGGTAATGAGCAGAGTATTTGTTTTATACCAAGATACGACAATATACATAACACTTCCAATCAGTTAAGATCAAAAGCCATGAGATGAATCACCTGGAATTGAATCAGGGCATAGGTACTGCATCAGGGCATCACAGTACTGCATAAGGACATTAATATTATGGTTATTACTCGTGGTACCCGTGGAATTTCCATGACCCATTTAATAGAATGTTGAGTATATAATAACTTTTTCTATGTATATGTATGTATAAAAAATATCGCATTGAAGAAAGGAGTAATTAAAATCTCTACATATATGATAGAATGAGATACTTGGGAGTGTCCAACATGTGTGCAAAGATTGCCAGTGCCAATCAGTCAATGGTACTCCCACACTCAACATAGAGCTATGCCAGTTTCCTTCCATATAAATGTAGAAAACAATAGACCTATATATGCACAAAACTATATAATACAAGCCACACATAAATACATTCCTCTCTTGAAAGATATTTATTTAAGTTATATCTATATATATATATATATATATATATATATATATATATATATATATATATATATATATATATATACATCTAAACCATGGACACATACCTAATGCAATCAAACACTCCACACCTTTAAGTCAGTAGTTCTCAGCAGATAATGTACTTAGTAGCAGTTCGCCCTCTTCTCCTTCCTTGTCTGTCTGTCTCCATCATTTAACCCTTGCATCTGAGAGTTTGCATGTTCTAGAGTATGCCACATACCACTGCCCGTGACTGTACACTAGCAGAGGTAAGAACAATCCCACCTTCTCAAATGTCTGCCCTGTAACGTGTTGATAGTCATGGCATATGACAAACGGACAGCAACTTGGGTGGTTTAGGGTCGCTTAGAGTCAGCTTTATTCTGGGGATGAGGACTTGACTGAATGCTGATGCATGGCCACCACTTCTAATCTTGTACTGTTGCATAGTCCACTCTGGATAGGAATGTTACACAGAAGCACTACTATTTAGCCGAGTTTTAAATTCACTTTATGGGGAGGCATTCCTGATGATGTGAATGAGTATAGAAATTCAAGTGGATAGCGCTAAGCCTCAGCAGGATCATCTGTCAAAACTTTATCTCTACTATAATAGGTACGGCAGTCACCTGGAAGTCGTCTCTGAGAACTTTGGCGAAACAATTACTGTTTCTTCTCTCATCCCCAATAAAAGAAATCACCATCATCATCATCATCAGCATCATCATTATTATTATTATTATTATCATTATTATTATTACTATTATTGCTATTGTTGTTGTTGTTCTTGTTATACTAATATTAATGTTGTTTTTGTTGTAGTTGTCATTTTTATCACCACCACCGTCACCACCACCACATCTTCATCGTTGTCGTCGTCGTCATCGTCATCCTCATCATCACTCTCATTATTTCAAAGATGTTACATGCCAGTTTTAATTGCAGTGTTTTGTTGACAGCGATCCGCCTCAAATCTTTAGAATTTCTTTTAGGGTTCTTTCAGAATACTGGATTGTGCATGTCCGCAAGTCGACAATGGAGGTCACGCTTCCAATAATTTTCACTTTCGCAGATAGCATTTTCAGTGGTGTATCAAGTGCGCCAAATAACAAAGGTATAATTGCTGTCTTAGTCTACCACGATCTCTTTTTCTCTGGCCAGGATCTCTTAATTCTCAATTTTCTCAATTATTACTTTTTACTTTTATCATTATTATCTAATAGCATCTTCAAATGTTATATGTTTAACCTATAAGCTTGATACCAAGTCACAACTTGTTTCCTTAGATATCGAAAACTTATCGAACTATCCTATGGAGTAGGTTTCTGTGTTAATGCAATTCCTGTGGTTATACCAATCTCAGTAAAGAAACAATAAAATCTACATAAAGTGCCTTTAACTACAGATTACTTTTGCAGAAAATATGCGCAGTCTTTGTATTACCATTGATAAATTATTTTATTTTCCCACTACATTCCTATCAGCAGATACAACCACGTCTAATATAATGTTCTCACTACACCCTCTCCCCAAAATCTGATAATTTTGCTTGAATGTCGTCTTCAGTCTGTACAGTGAATTCCTGTAAGACTTTGAACTCATCATTCTGTGTTATACACTCCTATTGGTGCTGGAATAATTTTCTGCTTCCTTCAAAATCTCGTTGACAAAATATGTCACACTGCAATGCCTTGGCTACAGAATTGTGTTTGTATGTATATTCTCTCTTAGGAGGAGAAGAACGTTTGCGCATAATGGACACATTTTTCCTCGTTACATCTTATACACTTAACATTTTCTACGGTTGTGTCTATTCTTGCATTAATGGCATCCGTTCGTAATGAGACCTTGTTTCTATCTTGAGTTTGCCATTTTCACTCATAATCAATACTCGCCTCCTTGCGATTGTCTGAGAGGCTGAACATGAAGCAGTTTTCCACAGATATTTCTTCCTCGCTCCTGTTTTCTTTTCTTCTTGTGTTCTTCCGCAGTTTGCACTGCTTCTTTCTTCTCTCATCTGAATGCTGAAAATGGTTCTTCTGTGCCACGTTCTGACATATCCAGGCAATCTCCTATTGGTATCAGTCCACTCATTCCTTCCTTCTTTCCTTTCTTCCTTTCTTCCTCCCATCCATCCATCCTTCCTTCCTTCCTTCCTTCCTTCCTTCCTTCCTTCCGTTGTAGGACTCTTGCTTTTCTGACTTTACATTCTATGTCTCTTATTTCTTCCATTTCCAGCACCATTCCATACCGTAGCTTCTCTTCAACAAATTACGAACTCAATGCTTAGTGCCTATTCTCGGATCGAAGTAAACCATCGAAAAACTGAAGTTCTCCGGTCAGACTTCCAGTACTCAGCTATTCCTATCGCAGGTAGACTAATTCTGCTATCTTGGAAACACAATTTCTTACACTGGATTCTTTGACGAGAAGATACTCCGTCGGATCAACTTGGCCTGTGCATCTTTCATGAAACTACGAGGATGAGTCTTTCAGAACCAGAAATTAACAGCAAGCACAACATTTCCGCTTATCGAGCTGTGTCTGTGTCCACCCTCCTGTATGGGTCTGACTGCTGGACACATCAGAAAATTGGAATCCAAAGTAGCCTCTGTCTCACGTGAAAGGACAAAGAATCGCATACCGAAATTCTCCTGGGGGCTGGAATTCATAGCGTTGAGGCCTGCATCCTTCATAGTCTTCTCTGCTGAATTTGCCATCTGATTCTGATACCAGGTAACAAACTCACATAGATGGTTTTCTTCAGCAAGATCGAAAGTGGAAGTAGGTTTCATAGACGTCCAAAACTTCGTTTTCATGGTCATCCTTAGCTGTCTCTCATTTTGTGCAGTATCCCACCAATCGGTTGGAGCCCCTGGTTGTTAATCAGAGGGCATGGCGGATGTGTGACGCTGGAGTTGAGCACATTGAAACCGAACGGAGAAGGCTGCATGAACAGAGGCGGAGAATTCTTATTCGGGGTCACTTTCAGTGCCCTCCGTGCCACGTGACCGACCTATCCCGTATCGCTCTTGTCAGCCACATCCGTATCTATGAGAATCAACGTGCTGGACGCGGAGGAGAATGAATGTTTTGCATCAACGCTATCATCACCTCTGGTGCGCTATCAAAATTTAGTAGTCTATTTTCAGAAAGCACTAAAATATCGTATTAGAGATTCCACCTATTATTTGTTTTAGAGGCCGACTTTACTTTTCATCGCTTCGGGTTAGATAAAATAGTTAACAGTCAAGCCCTGGAGTGATTGACCTCTAACATTGCTGGCTTTGCACAAAAATATAAAATCATTATTTTAATATTTGTTAGGCTAGTAAGCTGGCAGAATTGCTGTTGTGTCGATGGAAACGTTTTGCGATATTTATTCAGTTTCTATACATTCTGTCGAGGTTAAGTTCGCCATTCTTCTATTAGGGGTCGATACACAAAGGTACTAGACAAGTATTGTGATAGAGTTAATTTCCAGGCGCCTCCTTCAAACTGCTAACTTCTGCCTAATTTAGAAACTAGTAAATTTTCTTTTTCTCTTATCTTCTTTTGAGTGCTGCTTTCTTTCGTGTCACTCGTAATTTTTTTTTTAATCATCAGATTTCATGCCCATTTCAATGAAGTTGACAATGTATTCATAGAGAAAGGATGATTTATTACTGGTACTTCTTCTTTGAGAAAAAAATCCTAATTCCTCAAAGAAATATTTTTTCCTGTCCTGAGGCATGTCAGTCATAACGACTAAAGCAGTGTTCATCATGAAAATTACAGACAAATACCTCTTAAAAAAATAAGTCATATAAACAACAATGAATATCTGTACTTTAAAAATACGAACAAAGAAATGCAGCTGACAATAGCAAATGCATACCGCATAGAAATATTCTCACTCAAAATGCCAATAGAGAATTAAAAATAAGAAACGTTACTCTTTTGCTTCACTTTTCAGCAGTGAGGTAATTTGGAAAATGGCTCAACGTATGAAAAGAAAAAAATGATAACATAGTACAAATATGTGACCATATCAAAATCTCCATTTGAATAGTGTCACTCATAACCTTAATATAACACAAAGAATAAAAATAAAATAAAATCTCCAACTAACAAATTTATTACGGAGGCGATAAAAGGCATTTACCACTTCCACCAGAGAATTTCATATCTGAACGACTTTATCCAAGGAGCCCTTACCCACTTGTCAGCTCAGATATATCTGAAGATCCAAACTAAAACACACACCCAGGATAATAGATGTACATTTCACAGTTAGTAGAAGGTCCATCAAATTACCTGGATTAATGCTTACAATTTTCACCTTCACCTTTCTTTAGCATGAAGACGAGTTCCTAAATTTCAATGGCATGCTACACCACTGCAGTAATTCATCTGTATATGCCAATGTGTATAGCTGTTGACATAACACAGGAAGCATCATCCAAAGTCAAAGGTACAAAGGTTCTATTTCACAGCAAATAAAACCTCTGCACCTTTATCCAGCTTGAAACGTCCTATAAAATTTCAACGATAGGATTCCAAATGTAGATTTAAAGTAACATCGGCTGAATAATACATCTGACAAGTCAACACGAACAATGTAAGAAACTGCACGTAATCTCAAAGGAGGTATATAAATATAGATGAGGGCTTAACCTTCCTCATTATGATATTGATAATGAGAACACAACAATCACTGAGGAAGCAAAAATGTGCAAGACAAATTCAAAACAGGAAAGCTTGAAGGAAATGTTGAGACAGTGGCAAAAAAATACATTGCATGGGAAATGCACCAAATGAGATAGGGAAACTGATGAAATATGAAAAGAACATATCAGAGTTTGCTGAGCAAAGAGAAGCTGATAGAGAAGGATTTTTTCGGGTGGCACCACATCAGATTTTCCTCACACGGGTTTTTCTTTTGTTTCTGGGAGTGCAAACAGATGCGGGTGCTTGTGGATGGTAGAAAACCCAGATTTTACATTAGAGGCAAGACCGACCACAAAAGCTTTCTGCCCCACTGTGGGTAAGTCGAGAAAAGTACCAAACGTCGCTTCAATATTTCCAGAGCCCAATCCGTAGCGATCCCAACGAGGGAATTAGCAACAACCACGTCAAACACAGGAGCAGATAGAAAATAAAGACATCGGAAATACTACGGACGCCTCGGATATAGAAGAAACCTCGGAGAAGTCAAAACCACCCGAGTGGAGGATCGTTAAGCGATCCCCAAACGAAAATTAGGGAGATCAACAACGACGACCACAACAACAACGACAACTTTATTATCATCATCAACACGAAATAAACCAACTACAGCCACACCAAGAACTGAAACAGCATTCTTAGCAACAGACATAGACATAACAGGATCAAAAACAGGGGAGCCCCCCCCCCCCACAAAAAAATGCATCAAACATCAGTTGTTTTCACTCTCAATCATACTTTTATTCTTTGTTCTGTTCCTTCCAACTCAACAGCAGCAACATACAAATCTTTGCTCTCAGGCGAGCCCCCCTCCCAACCAACATCAGCCACACTGCCATAGTATATATTATATAATCGTGCTGTGAGGCACACACATCCTCTTCTACCACATCCTTCTCATTCTCTCTGACCATGATTTTTGATCGGTCACGTGACATTCCCAACACACTACAACCATGAAATGAGGCGGCGACAATATCACAAAGCACCACGCTGCGGGGCCTGTTAAATAGACACCTAACTCCCAACGGATATATTAATAGTTATGCCTTTTAAGCCTTTGCCGCTTAAGATAGCAGTAATAATAATAATAATAATAATAATAATAATAATAATAACAGCAACAACAAGGACAACACAGGGAGATTTTAACATGTGCGAGTGATAAAAACAGTGCTCCCAAATCTATCCAAAATCATCTCCATTACTCGTACATGTGTAAGCACGCTGGCCACATTACGGTTCAAGTCAACATTATTGTTCAAATCAATTTTACGGTTCAAATCGACAAGGAAAACAAACAGTAAGTATGTACTCTAAACTTATTATACAAAAAGTACGAAAAACTACACGTGCAAAACCATTTAACATTAGCAATAAAGAGACCGATACCCGACGAAAATGATGACCATCAAAACATTGGGCCAGACGTTATTCCTCACGTCTCAATGAAAATCAAAAAGACATAAATGGACAGGTGAGGAATATATTTCAATCCTACACACTCATTTTACAGCTGTGCACTAGTCACAGAACGAAAACGCAACAACATATACATATAAAATCTGGAAGAAATATAGCCTAAATAAAGATTTCCATATAGCAATAAACCCTAATAAACTAGCTAACGTACGGAGATATAATCCCAAAACAAAAACAATATCAGAAATAGAATTAGAGCACATAAAAGGAAAACTATTTCAGGAAAACGTAGATAATGACGACACAACAATGCCAAATAATATCATAAGCACTGGGGCAGTAAAATACGAAGACAGATGTAACATGTTCAACAAAAACAAAATAAGACAACAAATTAAACAAAGTAAGCAACGAAAGACAACAAATTAAACAAAGTAAGCAACGAAAGACAACAAATTAAAAAAGGTATCATCATTTTGGTAAAATATTGACACACTAGAATACTTTAAAAAAGGAGAACCGGAACTACTAATATTGCTAAAATGTCATGCAAAGGAGAATAGTATATATGATAGGCAAATTCATTAAGTAAAAAATAAGCATTGCGTCAAGTCTAAAAATGTGAAGATTTGGCAATAACTTAGGTAATAATTCAAGCAAATTTTACTGTGAATTTGCTGTTATAAGTAGATTTTACTGTAATATATAACGATTTTTTTTTATTATTCTAGTTATCATACTAACTAATTATGTATTACTATTATGTCTTATAACCTATTTTCAAATTTCTAATTATTAATTAATCATTAAAAAAATGAATTGTTTTAGAGAGCAAAAAATATTTTGACTTATTTTTTTTTACTTTTCATAGAAGTAACAAGTAATAACAAATAGAAGTAATAACTTGTCATAGAATTTTTAGTTTTAATAAAAGCTAATATTTTCTAAATCTAAATATTTTATTTGAAATGTTATTCCTAGCTGCAATATTCTAATTAGAAAGTTTCTTCTTCTGTACTCTACCAGATGTAATAACTGGTCTTGAACTTTTCTAAGTGTAATAACTTGTCCTCTACTTTTCCAGGTTTATAATCTTAAGAATATTATTTCTCTTGTTCGAATTTTTCCATGTAATACAAAAGATGTAGCATCTTAAAAGGAGAACTGTTCCTGTTATTGTAGGTACCCTTGGTATGATAAAAAGGTATATCAGAAACATCTAGACAAGATCCCAGGCGAACCATGTCTCAGAGAAATTCAAAAGACTCTGCTGATAAATACTGCCCACATCCTTAGAAAAATCCCCATCATTTTAATTGTCTGTGTGGTAGTACATGAAGATATTTCACTACCTCCCCTCCCCAAGCTTTCAGTTATACTGCAACACATCTTATCCTCCACTTGCCGCCGGACGTTGGTTGTGTCTCGGCAAGTGACTATAATAAGGATGCAGATTAAAAGTGAAGAAGAAGAAGAAGAAGAAGAAGAAGAAGAAGAAGAAGAAGAAGAAGAAGAAGAAGAAGAAGAAGAAGAAGAAGAAGAAGAATATCAATGCTGGAGACGTGAAAGAAGTCGAGTACCTTTCACTTATTAAATGCCTCAAAAGCCTGCGCTAAATATAGGCACTGATAGTGACGTGTAACTCCTGGCCTTCGCCTGACAAAGCTGTCTGGAACTATCTGGAGAAAGGAGTGAACAGGCGATTGTGTAGTGCCGCCAAATAACCAGTGAAACAAACCGCTAGCGATAACGGTGTGAGGAGGACTGGAACCAATGTTGAAGGTACTGCTCCTTGCAGGTGTCCCATTGTGTTGCAGGGAAGGTCCGTTTGTAATCCTGCAACTGTTAATCCTGCTGCGAGAGAAAAGTAGGGTAAAGAAATAAATATTATGGTTATGCTGTGTTCCAGTAATTACAAATGGCGCACCGGTGACTTAATACAGATAACGAATGCCCAAAAATGGAAGGGAATTGAATTATTTCAAATTACAGAACAGAGCAATACGAAAGAATGAGTCGTTACCCGAGTTGGAGTCAGAAACTCAAAATAATATCTGGGGATGCTGAGAGTATGAGAAACGAAAGTGGCATAATGGAAGAAAGAAACAAGTGCTCACGAAAATATCTTTGCATGAGTGGTGAAAATATCGAGATTGGAGAACAACTAAACGATGAAGACCTAAAACGATTTTATAAAGAAACTAATGATAACTTTGCATACAAAAGATTAGTTCCAGGTACAGAATAAATTCGACAGTTTTATGGGGTGATGTGAAGTAAAGAAGAACAACATACTGGAGCTGAATGACTCTGCAGTCTGATGCAAACAGCTTTCTATCCCCAGCACAAAAGCTATCCTCTTTATCGAGGAAATTATCAGAAATGTAATCGAAACGATGACCAACTGGAAAGCAGCTGGACCTCAGTGTGCACAGGGATTTTGGTTAAAAGAGTGGAGTTCAGTAGGTGCTATAAATTGATTAGAGATCAATTTAATGAATTAATTAATAGAACAAAAGAAATTCCAGGATAGTTGGCTGATGGACGAAGGGTGTTGTGTTTGAAGGATGTATCAAAAGGAAATGCAAGTTGACAATTACAGACCGATTTCTTGCCTTCCATCGATGTGGAAGTTACTGTTACAAGGGATTGCAGAACAAATGTATAAATTTCTTGATGATAATGAAATTTTACCAATGGAGTAAAAGGTGTTTTAGGGGGAAATGCAAAGGCTTCAAAGATCAACTATTAATTGTGAAAATGAGAATGAAAGATTTTAATCGAAGGAGGCAAAATTGGGAATGGCCTGGGCTGATTACCGCTGAGCTTACGACATGATTCTACATACTTAGATTTGCAAGGAATGTCACATGTTTTATGAAGAGAAGTATGGTGGGTTAGAAAACTGAGTTGACATCAAGCAGACTAAGTTTGGACATTTCAGGCATAAAGAGAGGGAATTTCCAAGGAGATAGATTATCTTTGATGCTCTTTATACTTTGCATGATCCCTTTCAACTTGATACTGGAGAAATTGAAGCTGAGAAATCAATTCAAGGGAAACGCAAAAAATCAATCATCTTCTATTCCTGTATGATTTGAAGCTGTATGGCAAGGATGAGGTAAAAGTGAATTCATTGGTGAACACTATTCACGGTTGAAGAACTGATGCTAAAATTGAATTCGGACATAAAAATTGTGATGCACTGAGTCTGAAAAGAGGTAAGGTGCAATCCTTGACAGTGATTGAATTACGACATGGAGAAGTAATGAAACAATTTGAAAAGAAAGGTAATAATTACCTTGGCATACGAGAGTTCAATGAAATTATGGAGAAGGAAATTGAAGAATAGCTGAAGAAAGAGTATCTGTGAACGCTACGATTGGTGTTATGCATAAAATTGACTGAATGAAATAGATTCCAAGTAGTATATGCAAAGACAATAGCATCATATCAGTATGGAGTTATCAAAAGAAAGAATTGGAGATAATTAATAGGAAGACATGTCCGGAATAAAGGGCAGGAGAGGTTTGATTGTTTGCCAGGATTGTGAAGAATAAGAAGTAAAAATGTAATGGAACCATTGCTGATGCTTGCGAAGACTGTTATGTTCAAACCTGATAATTGTATTGAGAAAGAGAAATTTAAAGAGAAGAAAAGCTCGATAAAATACATTACATGAAGGGAAAAATTGTACGGTCAGTTTCCAAGAAATACGAGCACAAAGACAGATGCAGAAGGCCAGTGGTCATGTATGTGGGGGAGTGATTTGGAAATAGAAACAGAAGCATTTATATGCGTTGCACAAGAACACGCATTGAGGACAAACTATGTCAAGTGCAGAAGTCATAAAACAACAGAGAGCGACGAATGCAGAATGTGTGGTGAAAAGGGCAAAGCAGTGTGACACATTGTTACTGAATGTCCAAAATTGGCACAACCTGTGTACAAAAGGTAATATGACAAAGTGACAAGAATGATCCATTTGGAGCTTCGTGGAAATTATAGCCTTCCAAACTCAAAGACGTGGTATGACCATATCTCAAGGAGTTACTGAGACTAAAGGCTGCAAAATCTTATGGGATGCAAATCAAACATCGAAAATGTGACATTGTTGTGAACAGAAAAGAAAACAAAAACTTGCCTGTTAATTGACAAGGAGAAAAAATAGTGCAGCATCATAGGTGTAGCTACATCTGTGGACATGAAAGTAACGGCCACAGACTTTACAACTCCTTTATAGAAATTGCTATAACTGCAAGAGTTGCATTGATTCAGAAATCAGCTCTGTTGGGAACAACAAGGATTCTCAGAAAGGTTCACGGTATGTGAGGAAACTGATTGTGACTCGGTATCAAGGACATTGAGTTCGTATGTAAAACATTCGTGCACATTATGAATAATAATAAAGATGCTAGGATATATGTCATTGTAACGTGCATACAGGTATGATCTCGACCCGACATCGATATCGTTTACAAAACATCTCATGTATGTGTGATGGTGCATTTACCATGCACTTTTTATATCAGAATGAAACAGAAAGAATAAGAATCGTTTGATGAGTACAGTCATTTGTGATACAAGACTGGGCATCTATGGGAACGTAAGAGTGTAAAGGTACTGCCACTAGTCATCAGAGCCTTGGGTAGTAAAAGCAGAAATTTGGAGGAGCCCCATGGTTGCAACATAAATTATGTTACGTAGAAAGCCTGTTTATTAGGGGCAGCAAGAATCTTAAGAAAGGTGCTGGATACCTAATATCGTGGGACGTGACTTGATATCCAGCAAAATAAACCGGCTTAACACATGAGAACTAAGAATAATAATAATAAAACCTTAAGTGTTGTAAGATAAAAAGTGACGTAATGGGCTCCAAATTTCAAGACGAAACGGAGAATTAGAGACTTATGTATATAATTATGATTAGTGCATTTCTGAGAGTTTCAAATTCTTTGTGAGAAGCTCAAAATGCGTTTGATTTAAATGCTATTGTCCATACCCTGTATAGTTAAATAGACTAGATATGAATATGGTTTGCTAATTTATCTCAAATCCATGTGTCTTTGCGGATGTTTGTACGTGCGTGTTTCCGGTTGAGATATCGTGTTCACAATTACAAAAGAACTCGAAGTTATTTCTGATTTTCCTTTTGGTCTTCACATGTAATTTTACCTGAAATTTAACATTTACATGCATTTACAATGGAACGTTTGTGTACGAAAGTAGGAGCATTTCCGTAAAATTAATTTATACAATTTCAAATATTTTTCCTGAACTTCAAAATACTCATTTAATAATATATTTCTTCTACAGTGCATTCGTATCGAATGCAGATACAGGGTGTCCCAAAAGTCGCTGATGCGTTTCAATTTTCAATAGTTTCCTTAACTTTACAAATAAATGCATAAAGTTTTGATATAATGGACATTAATATGCATGAGTCAAATTTTGCAACACCACTATATCACATATGAAAAATGACATCGCTTAAATGGCAGACATGTTCGGCTTCGCACGCTTATGCTCTTTCCGACACTTGCCCCATTAACACTCTTAAGAGTTTCAGACCCCACTTCTCTTGTTTCTCTATTGATGTTCTCATTCAATTGCACCAGGCTCTCCGGTTTGTTGACGTAAATCCTCTATTTCAAGTATCCCCACAAGAAAAGAATCTGGGCTTGTTTGGGGAACGTGAAGGCCATTCAAAGTAGACCTCACACATGGTTCCAACAAGATAGAACAACCCCTCATACCACAACAGAAACAATGCAGTTGCTACGGCAGTGCTTTGGAGAGAGAGAATAATCTCCCGCTACGGCAACGTCAACTGCCTTCACGTTCCCCAGAGTTGACTAACCCGGATTTTTTCTTCTCGGGATACCTGAAAGAGAGTGCTTAAGTCAACAAACCGGAGACCATGGTACAACTGAAGGCGAGCATCAATAGAGAAATCAGACAAGTAGGGTCTGAGACTCTTGAGGGTGTTATGGTGCAAGTTTTGGTAAGGGCATGGGCTTGCGAAGCCGAAAATGGCTGCCATTTAAGCGATGTCATTTTTCATATGTGATGTAGTGGTGTTGCAAAATTTGACTTGTGCACTTTAATTTCCATTATGTCCTTTATATTGTACCAAAATTTAATACATTTATTTGTAAAGTTAAAGAAGTTATTAAAACTGAAATCCCATCAGTTCCCTTTGGGATATCTTGTATATTTGTTTTATAAAAGTTCTTTGGAGACACATTTCAGTTAACTTTCTATGTATATAATATTACCCTTTCAGTCACTACAGAATATCATTTACATATATTTTTTGCATATCACTTTTATTTGCAGAAGGCATTTTGTTTTTGCTAAATGTCAGTTTACTTTCTAAAGAGAACATTTATATTGTTGTAGTCGTATAGGTATCACATTATTACATAAGCCCGTTTACGAAACATACCCGGTTATCGGATATAATTCAACATTATTATATACCTTATTACTTTTCCAGACATTTGTTTTTGTATACAATTCATATTAAGCAACCAAAAGGACCATTATGTAGGAAACATTATACAGGTAGTGGAAAGGCAAAGACACTAAAGCAGAGACTTTGAACAACAGTTAAAAACGGAAAGTACGGTGGAAGGATAATTCACTTGAATAAAATCAAATGATTTGTATTGATGGCAATACCTTTTCTAAAACTCACAAAAACAAAGAAACAATGCATAGTGACGGCAGTTGGTGCCTAATAATGAATATAAGACTGAAGAATTAATCGAAGACTAAATAATGCAAATGCAATACGAAATATCAAAGAATTGGGTGTGTGAGGAAGTCGAACAATAGTTTCCATCATTAGGAATGTGGTCATTACCTCATCACTCATGCTTTCGGGTTGACGAAGAACTATGATAGCTGTTTTTAAAATAATATTTTTAATTTGCCTAGTATCTGTATGCATGAGACTGATTTTATGCTGGCTACCCTCAAAATCTATAATGTTTAAGTGCAAAATGTATAAATAGGAATGCATGAAACTGCATTGGACACTTAATGGCTCTTGAGAGGTGCCTTGCACTAAACCAGTCAATGTAATAAATACAAACAGACGATAATTGAGTGTAAATATGGCTCCATTTTTTAAAATGAATATTTTCAGTTTTGCTGTAATGATACAAGGTTCAAGTCTTATTGTATTTTACGTAAATCAACTCCGAAAATTCTCAAAAAATTCAAACTAAGAGCATACTATTATATCTCTTTTCAATTTAGGAAAACCCAGATTCAAAGGTGACAATTTCTAGCTGCTGTATATCATGTTCTGTCATTTGATGTAATTTCTCATAGGAAAAAAGCAAAGTTCGTTGCCCAAAATTACATCAATCGTATATACGTTGAAAAATGAGCAGCAAATGAGTATTATGATCCTTTTGAATGAACACACATTTACTTTAACATAACTTATTGTATGAGCAAAAGGATAATTGGAATTTGAATGTGATTGCAACAGCTTAATTCGGTCATTGGTCCATATACAACGGGAAGGTAGACTAGATATCGAATATGCCATTCTCCGGATATTGATTCTGAGAGAGAAAGCACGAACTTTATTTCTCATCTAGTATGAACAAAACCTATATATCAATTAATGTTCCATTCCTTCTTCTAGGTACTTGCAGAACATCAAGAAAAAATTAGTTCTGTGTTACAGCCTTTTTCCCATGCCATTATTGAAAACATAAGAAAAAAATGGGAACATTTGGTCAGTTTTCCAAATGTTCGATAGTATATCCATCATTGCTTGCTGAAATAGTTTCGCTTTTAAAGAAGTATCTTACTATCGTTAAAGAAGCTTCAAAGATAAATTGCCTTCTAAGGTTAAGTCAAAGTAGCTCATTAATCAGTTGATGAAGGAAACATATTACTGAGGATTCGAGTAGACATGGAGAAATATGAAAATGTAGTATTCAAACAAAATTTTGTTCTGAGTCACATTAAAGTACTTGATAGTTTTCACCAAATATGATTAGATAAATGTTGCGAGAAGAAATGATTTCTCATATTTGGAATCGGTCTTTGATATTGCTTAGTTATCCACTTTTATAAAGCATAAGGTTAACGATCTCCAAACAATAATAAATTTGCAAGATATTGATATGCAAATATAGTAATATTAATTTAATGCTAGTAAACCGAAAACATTGGGTAAAATTTAAATTTGTATGGCAGCGTAAATATGACTGCAGTGTAAGTAACATGATTTGTGATTGAGAAAATACACACGACCTGAGCAAGAACTTATGAAAATATTTGATTGTAATAACAGTCTTAGTCAACTTTCGGTAGAATTCAGATTGTAATGTTTTGATCTCCTTTTAATTGGTTGCAACTGGCATTTATTTATATTGTGCTAAACTTTCAGAATAGGATGCAAGCAGCAGGTGTTCAAAATGTAACACCGGCTGAACTTTTTAATATGACACATTGTGACTAGAAAGGCTAAAGTGCATCATCATATAATGCTATATTTGGTATAAGTTTAAAAGTAATGGCAATCGGCTGAAACATAATTTAGAAGGTTGGTAACAAATTCAACATAAAAAGTTTCTTACTAATCTGAAGATATTAAAATTGCATAAGTGTAAGCTAATCCTTGCTTATAGCTGCGACGTTCACCACGGTGTCTATAATTTTAAAGGTATTGAAAGGATCTCATACTGTTTGTTGGCTGCTGCCGAATATATTGTTTTAACAATCAGCACGAAAAAGACTGAAATGATACACCAAGCACACCAAAACAGGAATACTTCCCTAGTAATCTAGAAATCAAATCGGTTTCATATTTTGGACCAAGGCCAGCAATTTCGGGGTAAAGTGTTAATCAGCTACATCGACCCCTCTATGCAATTGGTCTTTATTTTATTTACTTCGAATGGCAGAATGGCAAATTTCACCTGGGCGCAATTTGCACACAACGTAAAGACAGACAAAATACCGCAAATCATGTTTTCCCGTGCGGTAAAGAGTCTGCTAGTTCGCCGCCTTAATCTTTAAAACACTATTGATGCTCAAAGTAAGGCGGCGAGATGGCAGAATCATTAACATGCCGGGCAAAATGGTTAGCAGCAATTTGTCCTTCTTTACGTTGTAAGTTCAAATTTCGCTTTTCATCATTTCGGATTTGATAAAATAATCCCAAATGTGCACTGGGCTCAATAAAACTGATATACTCACTCCCACGTAATTGCTGGCCTGGTATCAAACTTTGAAATAAATATCGATGATCAAAAAATTTTACAAGCTTGGACATTATATTCGTTAGTAAAACAACCATGGATTATCTTGTTTCTCCTAGAATTGGAAAAATCAATAGTTGCCATTATACTTCGTTCATGTGATTTCAATTTACTACCTTTTCTGAAATAGTTTTAAATAATAGTTTTGCTACTGCATTTAAATCATGTTGAAATGATGTTAAACTCAATCCTTTTTGTATGAATTAAATAATTCCTACATTTTGTTGACTATGGAAAAGTCGTTTAGATATACATTTAACTAATGTCACGATTATTATGTCTTCTTTTATGGATATTAATTTAATGCTTTAGGTTTTCAACAATTCTAGAATGATTTCAGAACACTCTGTACCATCATTTCCTTCCACGAATCAAAACTCCATCATCATATACGTTACAGCGTATAAACTTTGTTCCTTTAGAATACGGATGTACCACAAATGCACATCAATAGACTGCTTTATAGTATTGTGTATTAATATTACAATTGCTAAGTTATAGTACCAATCCGAACATGGTTTTAAAACAACCGTGTTATGATGGAAGTGTTGTCATAACATTCCTGCCTTGTAAGTCATACTTAAGTGTTTGCTATGTGATTCAGCTGGACGGTCATTTAAACAGATTGTGTGAGAAGTCTAGATGGCTGACGATAGGATTGAACTAGGATAGAATAACTAAAGAATTTACATTAAACTAACTTTTTTTTACATCATCAAAACAAAACATTGCATAACAATAATTCAATAACATAGTACTTGCTTCTGAAATAACACATGTAACAATAGCGTTTCCAAGCATTTAACAAAGTTTCAGAACAATAACAAAGTCTACAATCATTTCACGTAATCATAAAGTTTGGAATCAAAGTTCGTGTCTCAAAAGTCAATTAAAAGTTCTTTTTGCTTCTTTTGCTTTGCTTTTCTTTTCCTCCTTTTAACACAGTTAACAAAAGTTCTTTTTATTCTTTCTTTTTCAACCAGTTAACATCACAATTAACAAAGTTCTTTTTCTTTTAACAACATGTAACAAACGCAAGAACATTTTTCTTTAAAGATATAAGCAAAACATTTTACCGTAACAAATTCAAATCTCCCACTGCAATGACAAGAACTGACCAACGTAGTCTACTACACTCTTTTGCCTGCCACAACAGTTCCATCTCTCTGTCCCTCTCTCTCTCAGACTCTATCCATTTCGGTCTCTGGTACCTTGTGTCAATAGCCTCTTTCTGTCAGCCTCTCTGTTCATCTTGCTTCTCTACTGGCTGCTGGCCTTTTACATCGAACTCGAGTTCTTCACCCAATGACTTTGTTTACAACAACTCCCTGTCCATCTTCACTGGCTGCTGTGTTTACACCAACTGCGTTTACACCAACTGCTCTGTCCATCTTCACTGGCTGCTGCTGTCACTCCAACTGCGTTCACACCAACCGGGTTTCGCAAATGTATGCTCTCGTATTTATGACAGATACCGTAGCTCACAGTGCTCCTTTACCCTCTCCAAAGCTGGGTCAGTTTAGTACAGTTCCTACTTGTTTTTCTAAACTTTCGATGACCGGAAAGGGTCAGAGATCACACTCCTGCGCTATAAATAACCGTGCTCGTTGACAGGACAAAGGAAATACCATTGTCCCGAATAACTAGCAAACGGTTTCAAACTCAGCTCGGGGAATAGAGACATAACATTATTTTTTGTTTATCGGCGTCCGTATTAATAAGTTATTAAGCAATTATTAACGGACGTTATTTATGCAGTTTTTAAATTCTATTTGTATATTTTGGAAATATTTTACAAAGTTTGTAACATTCAGTTTAATGATCGTTAGCACAAAAATATATCTCAAATGAGCACTTATATATATATATATATATATATATATATATTAAATGAAATAGAGAAATGCAATTGAGAAACTAATAATTTATTTACTTTATAATATTATATAATATGCTATAAGAAATATTATATAATATAACATATAATTTAAAGAAACATATAAATTTAAAATTTAAAAAAAAACATATAAACCCAACAATTTATTTCGACTTATATACATTAGTTGATTTATAAGATGTTCCTATGTATACAAACCTCTTCAGGGCCTTGGTCCAAAAAGACAGAAGAAATTCCATGTAAATGACTGCAAAATTGCAAAAGGTTACAGATTCAAAATACCTATGTTTAAGAGAATGAGCGTTAAAATTCAAATATATAATAAGTACAATGAAAGAAAATCAAATTTCAAATGGATAAAATAATTATGTAAAGCAAATTTACAATAATCATAAAATGTTTTTTTTTTATATCTCCAATAATATTAATCTAAATGTGGTATTCAACTGGTGCAGTATTAAAATGGATGCTTTACATCACTTTGAAGGAATTGTTTCTTCTTCGTCTTGTGTGTGTGTGTGTGTGTGTGTTTGTGTGTGTGTGTGTGTGCGCGCGCGCGCGCGTGTGTGTGTGTGTGTGTAAGAAACTGTTCTGTATTTTCTGCCTGTATTTAGAAGTTCATTTAGATTTTCGGTAAAGTTAGTTTTGTACAGAAACATTAATTATCCTACTTTAATGTTCTTTCTACATTGAGTTGCACTTGAATTGAAACATAAAATTCTAGCCTTCTATAATTCATTTCGTACATGAATTTATATGAATTCGTGAGTGTTTCAATTTTCATTTTATTTGAGGGTTTTCCAGTAAACACTGACAATGCCGTTGTTATAGTAATGGCAATTTCTTTTCTTTTAATATGGATGGGTATTTTCTCTTTTCGGAATTTCCTGAGCTTGACTTCATATCGTTCTTCAGTATCTTATATGTTTCTCCGAAGTAAATATTACAGTGGCGACATCAATATAATTGTTTCCTCTGCAGTTTCATTGTCTTTTATTTATTTTATCATTTCGAGGCCAGTTTTACGCAACGTGAGATCTAAATTATAAACCCATTGCAACATTATTCACATTGTTAGCATTTGGTGGATATTTATCTTCATCTTGTTTGTTGTAAACACAACGTTTCGGCTGATATACCCTCCAGTCGTCATCAGGTGTCTTGGGCAAATTTCGAACCGGGGTTCTCATTCCTAAGGTATTTTTGGATGTTATTATTATTATTATTAGTATTATTATTATTATTATTATTATTATTATTATTATTATTCAGGTCACTGCTTGGAATCGAACTCGGAATCTGGGGGCTGGTACCCTGCGATCTTAACCATTACACCATATGCCCGTCGGACAAGATAGGAACACATATCCGTCAAATGTAAGTAATGTATATAATGTACACAATTCCTCATATCTTAAATATAGAACTGTAGAACCATTACAACATTTAGAAGATAACATAATGCAGTGAGTGCTTCAGGGTATATGCTCTTGGTTAATCTGTATACACAGGAAGGATATGAAATTTGTCAGCTATGAAAATGTGAGGAAGCTTGTGTGAACAAGTGAAAGCTGTGATATGCATATTAGCAATGGTATTTAATGCAAAGATGTCATTCACAATCTAAAACTAATCTACGAATATAATATTAATGGATGTTACGTGCTAATATAAGCCCCTCGTGAATTGCTTGCTTCTGAAAGAGGTATGTCGACAAATTATTACTTCGGGCCATAATCAGTTTGGTAAATAATTGAATGTCGTGCATTCCCGAGAATACAGTCACCAAATGCAAGTGAAGTATATAAGTTAAAGCAGTGCTGTAAACTCAAAAAACTTGCTTTGCAACCAGCTTGTCCGAGCATTGTTCACACAACGTCAGATCTTCAGCAAGTGTCTCCAATTAAAGTGTCCGATATTATGCATTCCAAGAGTATGTTATTAAATAAAATTGGTGCAGAAGCTTATCAGCTTATGTACGTGTGGCGGTGTTTACATTTCCTGCGTGTAATACAAGAAAGAGATATCGACAAATTAAAAAGGAACAAACAAATACATGAATGTATATCGTTTGCTAAGAATATATTGGCGATGAAGCTATGCATTATCAGTAAAACAAAATATTTTCTTTTCTCCACTTTTACGCAAAGGATAATAGTGCACATAGTAGCATGCGCGCGTATACACATGCACGCAAGCGCGCACGCACACACACACACACACACACACATGCACATACACATGCACATAGTTCTTCATTTCCTTATTTATATTGCTTCCCATCCGCTTTCCCGCTCTAGGCTAAGAGTTCTTTCTTCTTTTCCTTTTTCTTGTCATTCTTCTTCATCCACGACAGTCAGAAGTGTAACGCAGGATTTTGCCAATTTATCATCTTTGGATTCTTAAGAACATCTTTAACTCAATAAAAATGATTCTAAAAATCATTTATTTTTGTTTTTTGTTCCTGTTTTGGGTCCTCTGTTTTTGTTCTAGTTTTGGGTCCTTTGTTCTTATCAGTCACGTGTTTTAGTACTTTTCATGCTTTCGTTACTCAATTTCTATCTTGCCGAAATTTATAGATATAAGAAAATAACGGGTGTCATTCCAGGAAGGAAAAATATAAGAGAAATTGTTGCTGAAAACGAACCTGAGTTTGAAAAGAACTTGTAATTGATTTTAAATAAATTTATTTATATACATACCGAATTAGTTTCAACTATTTTTTTGTTTATCAATGGTATAAACGTATGGGATTTTTTAAAAAAAGGTAATTGCGAAGTAGAAAACCTGTTTAAATGATTAACTGTTCACAAAATTCAATAAAAACAAAAACGATCTGCGAAGAATATAAAAAATGTGGATCAGCGTGTTTAAATGATTAAATGTTCACAAAATTCAATATCAGAAGTGATCGTCGAAAAATATGAAACATTTGTGGATCACCAAATGTTCGGTCATACTGAGTTAAGAGAGAGAGAGAAAGAGAGAGAGAGAGAGAGAGAGAGAGAGAGAGAGGGAGAGAGAGAGAGAGAGAGAGAGAGAGAGAGAGAGAGAGATAGGGAGAGAGAGAGAGAGAAACAGAAATAAGAAAGTAAAGAAAGGGGATTTCACTTCAGTTTCTGTCATCTTAGGTTCTTTTTCCCGTCGCGTGCAGGTTTTTTCGCTTGTAATGTAGTGTTTTGAAATCAGTGTATTTATAAATTTTTCCGTGAATGGATCTAATTTTTCATTTGTTATAATTGGGATGACGTCCTATTCTTTCTGGTGGTCAGGTTTCGCGTTCTGCCTTGTTGACTTCCCAGTAGGGAATGCTCATCAACCGTTCTACTTGGTTGATTATTTTAAAGGGGCAGTTTGTTTTATCTGCTGATGGTTCGGTTCTGATAGGAGGTAAAATATAATTGGTCTCTAGAGATAGGTGACGTCAGCAGCTGGTGTTTTTATGGTGTTATTGCATGGTGATTTAGAGTTGCGGTTCCGAAACTCGAGAGGAAAGCTGTAACTAAAATTGTTCTACGTCTGTTGTATATGGCTCTTTTTTAGGAGTGAAATTGATATTCTTTTTGTTTAGTGTTTTACTTCTTTTTCGTGTTTCTTTTTTCTTTTTAGTGTTTTATTTCTTCTTTCTAAAGGATATTCAGCAGTGGTTCATATTTTTTAAGGAGTATACTTTCCTTATTCAATCGGAATTGGATTGAAGTGTTTCCGGTGCATTGATAGATAGGGAAGATTTGGTTTTCCGGGTTTATGTTTACGAGTTTATGTCTAAGTGTTTACTTACAGGAATTTTTCTGGTCGTGAGGTACCAGATTTGTGCCTGTGTACTGCCAGTATGTCCCCCAAGGACAAACTAGTTTGGCCTATATAGTCTCCATCACACCCACCATATTTGAGAACATAGGTTAAGTTCTTCGATGCACAGATGAAGTGATTTTTTATGGTAAAAATTTGACCTGACTTAAATTTCTGCAGAGTGACTTGCGTCATGGTGCTATTTATCTCACAAACGATGCCCAACGTATCGTACTATAATGTGTAGTCGACAAAATAAAAGAACAAACAATGCACAGGCTCGAAATTAAAAATATAAATTGGTAACAATTTGCCCATCGCACCCTGTTTATGCACTTACACACACACACATCACAAAAGCAAATAGACGCCTTATAAAACATCGTTTGTTTTTTTATTAACGGACATTTTAATGTTTCAGGTTCTATATGTAATTGTTTAATCATGCAATGTACAAAAGGAGCCTTGGACCTCTCTGAATGTATTATTGGTCATTCTGAAGATGGACATAATCAGCGTAAAATCGTAGAAAACCTTGGGATCCCGGTTTCTACAGTTAATCGGGTGATTGTGCAATTCGCCAGAGAGGGGAAGGAGTCCACATCACTTCACCCAGATCAACCAGGGCCTTCTGAGATGACCCTTGACCCTTCTCTTTGTTAAGAGAAGTGTGGAGGATAATCCTCGTTGCAAGGCTTCTGTCGTAGCAGAACAAGTTGATGTCAGTCCCAGAACAGCTGTCAGATATCTCCACAAACTTTATTACTCTGGCTGAGTAGCAAGAAGGAAGCCACATCTTCGACCAGCTAACATCAAGTGGAAAAAAGATTGGACCAGTGAGATGGTGGTGAGGCCACTAGCCTTTTGGGACACTGTCATATTCTCTGATGAATCCAGATTTGCTGTATTTCCTGACAGTGGCCAAATGTGGGTCTGGAGAATCTGTGATCAAGAATTTGATGTGTAAAGATTGCAGCCAACAATGAAACAAAGCAGCTATTCTGTGATGGTTTGGGGAGCAATTTGGAGCAATGGTCATCTAGAGCCGGTGGAGTGTGATGGAAACATAAACTCAGATAAATATTGCAGAAAGGACTTCTATTCTTCTCCAGTGGTGAAAGTCTTTTCTTATGGAATCTCCTTGTCACACAGCTAAAATGACCCAAGATTTGGTGGATGGGAAAGGCATTAAAAAGCTTCCACGGCCAAGCCAGTTACCATATACGAACCCTATTGAATATCTTCTGGGACATACCGGACAGAACACTTCATAAAAAGAACAAGAAAGCATCTTCAAAGCCAAATCTTTTCAGATTACTGGATGAAAGTTGGCAAGAAATTCTACTAGTGAATATTTATCTGATCAGTAATATGCCTAATAAGGACGTTGCATAGAAAAATGCAATGGGCATGTCTACTAAATATTAAATTTTCGTATTATAACAATTAATAATTTCAATGCTTAATTTCAAATTTAAATAAATGTTTATGATTATAAGAGTTTCTACTTCTGTCATGTCTGTGTACATAAATTCTCGGGGTATTTACTAGTATCGTTATCGCAATTCTAGGCAGCAATCACCGATGACTTTACAGAATCCATACACACTTAGACAGTTCTCTTTTTCGTCCTGCAGGGCAGCAAAATAACAAACTAAATACCCCCCCCCCCCTCACAGAGAACGATCTCTGAGGTTACCAGTTTAGTCGCCAACGGCCCAAATTGAAGCAAAGAAATTTCAACGTCCATTGACTTTTTATATTTCATTGGCTTTGTGAGAAGTATTGCTTTTTTCCAGCAGGATGACCATTACCTTCCTCTTCCTCTTCTTCCTCTTTCTCCTGCTCCTGCTACTCATCATCATCCTCACATTCATCATCATCAGTATTATGCGATGAAAACAGCTTATTTTGCTGGGTACGATGGAAAGTGTCAGTTGTCCACAGCTAACGTGTTTCAAGAACACTGCGAAGAAATCTTGCAGTCCCAAGTAATGTTGATTTTTATAGGTTTTCTCTCTGCATACTTTTCAGACATGTTGGCAGCTCAGTGCTGATACTTCCAAGTGCCCCAATTACATTGGCTACAACCTTCGTATTTCCCACTTCAAATCGTCGTAGTTGTTTATTTTTCTTCTTCTTTCGCACCGGAGCCTACTATTTACTTTACTTTACTTACTTGTTTCAGTCATTTGACTGCGACCATGCTGGAGCACCACCTTTAGTCGATAAAATCGACCCCAGGACTTATTCTTTGTAAGCCTTGTACTTATTCTATCGGTTTCATTTGCCGAACCGCTAAGTTACGGTGACGTAAATACACCAGCATCGATTGTCAAGCAATGTTGGCGGGGACAGACACAGACACACGAACACATACACACGCATACATATCTATATATACATATACATATATACGACGGGCTTTCAGTTTCCGTCTACCAAATCTACTCACAAGGCTTTGGTCGGCCCGAGGCTATAGTAGAACACACTTGCCCAAGGTGCCACGCGGTAGGACTGAACCCAGAACCATGTGGTAAGCAAGCTACTTACCACACAGCCACTCTTGCTCTTCCTATGTCCATTATCATGCATGTTCTCTCTCTTTTATTCACCCCAACGATATCCGGTTTCATATGTCTGGTCGGATGATCACACTGAATCGCTCCCACAGGATTTTTTCAATTCTCATTCTCGATGACTCCTTCTGCCTCTGCTCATAACACTTCTTTGCTCTTTGTAGGTCGTGATTTCCATTGAGCTCCCAATGGATCGTTCTTGCCACATTATCATGGTGTCTTTTGTATTCGCATTGTGCCAATTTCGGGCGTTCGCTCAGGATGTGTCACACATTTTCACCCCTCTCACCACACATTCTGCATTTGTCGCTGAGAGTAGTGTTGCCTGTTCTGCACTCCACATAGTTGGTCCTTAAGGCTTGTTCTTAATCTGCACATATAAGTGCTTCTGTCTATCTTTAGAACATCCCTCTTCATCCATAGCCACCAATCCTCTGTCTTGGCTTTCACATCGCTTCCGAAGTGACCGTACATTTTTTTCTCCTTCTATGCTTTTCCATTTTTTCTGTTAATTTCTTGTTTAAATTTTTCGTTCACTACACAGTTCTCTGTTTTGATGATGCCGGCCTCTTTCGTATGTTTCAAAAATGTCTCCACGGCATTTTTTATATACAAGCCTAAGCTGTTTTCCTTTGCTTCGATATAGTACTGGTAACTGATCAAACCACTCCCACCCTTTCTGCTGGACAAGCACAGCCTATCAGTGTCACATTTAGAGTGGAAGGCTCCCTCTACTGTCAGCATTTTCTCTTGTCTTTGTATCCATTTACATCACTTCTCTTTGTTATTTTATAATTCTATCTCCATACCGAAGTGATGCTATCCTTCACGTATTAACTGCTTGGATTTTATTCTAACCAGTCATTTTTAAGCGCAACACCAACCTTAGTCTTCGGAAATATTCCATCCTTAGTTGCCCTTTAATTTCATTCTCTATTATCTCGTTGTATTCTAGAACACCAAGGTGTTTGTAGCCTTCCGTTTCAATTTGTTAAATCAATTCTTTATTCGGTAACTCTATCTCTTCTAGGGATTGTACCTTGCCTCTTTTCAGGTAGAATCTTCTGCACTTCTTCAGTCCGAATTCACATCTAATATGAGCACTAAAAAGTGGACCGTATTCACCAAGAACTCATAGTGTCACATCCTTCTCATTTCAAGGTCTTCTTTTCTCTTCTCCTCAGCTTTTTGGTTAACTCTTCCTTGCCCACCATTTCATCTGCATTTACACCCATATTTTTCGCCCAGTGTGATCAACTGCCCAGATATTCATTTCGGTAGTCAATTTTTTGGCATTCAGGTTGGATTTCAACACCATCTTCACCCATTTAAATACGCCTCGCTGACCTTGACTTTCATTTCTCTGTGTAAGGTGTCATCCGGCTCCAAAATCTCTAAATGTCTATCCCCATTACAGTCGGGTTCACTCATGGTCTTTCCTGATGGTAACCGCAATCCTCAGCAGGATGCTTTCTTCCGTCTTTTCATATTATGTACTGAGTGTTTGGTAATTCCAATGAGTATCTTCCAGCTTATGTTTAGGCATAGTATAAGACGGTAGTTTCCCACAATATTCCCATTTCTTCTATCTTTCATCATAAGTGATGATCTCCCAGTCACCATCCACCCGGGGTCTGTACCTTTCTGGACACACTCATTCAATTAGGCTGCTAATCTTTCATGCACCGCGTGGCATCTCTTCAGCCAAATGCCATGAATCCCATCTGGTCCGGGGGCTTTCCAGTTAGGCACTTTAACCACTTGGTCTTTCATGTCACCCATGCTTATGACAATATTCCTGTTTCTATCCTCCTTGTAATTCTGTCTTGATAGTTCCTATCCACATTGCATCCCCTTTATGCACCATATTATTTCCCACAATCCGCTCCAGAACTCCTTTGCTTTATTTGCATCAGAAGCAACCTTTTTCCCATTGTCTCCTTCTAACTTTCGGAATAATTGTTTCGGGTTATTTTGAACTATCTGTTCTCCTGGAACTGCTTATTTCTGTTCACAAATCTTCTGATCTTCTGATTTTTGCCCTGATTCTGTATTCACTGTTCTATTAAATTTATTTTTTGAACCAGTTGAAGACACACGAGATGTCGAAATATCGTTCACCAGATAACAAATGGCACTCTTCTTTTAATTTTGACTCTATATCTTCAGGAGGAGTTACCTCAATCCTTTCTATATTAACCAAAATGAAGTAGATTGACAAATTTATTTTTTGAACCAGTTGAAGACACACGAGATGTCGAAATATCGTTCACCAGATAACAAATGGCACTCTTCTTTTAATTTTGACTCTATATCTTCAGGAGGAGTTACCTCAATCCTTTCTATATTAACCAAAATGAAGTAGATTGACAAATTTATTTTTTGAACCAGTTGAAGACACACGAGATGTCGAAATATCGTTCACCAGATAACAAATGGCACTCTTCTTTTAATTTTGACTCTATTTCTTCAGGAGGAGTTACCTCAATCCTTTCTATATTAATGATAATAATGATAATAATAATAATGACATCATCAAAAAATACCTTGAGAATGAGAACCCAGGTTCGAAATTTCCCCAAAACGCCTGATGACGGCTGGAAGGTATATCAACCGAAACATTGTGTTAACAACAAACAAGATGAGGACAAATATACGTCAATTGTAAATAATGTAAATAATGTACATAATTCCTCATCTCTTAGATATAGTTATTGTTTTAGTCTTGAGTTTCAACGGTTTGCCAGTTTCTATTTCAAGATCTTTATACTTGCTCATGTTTTGGTAGGTCTTAACAGATACATTGAGGTCGATTGGCACAGTTATATGCGGAGGCATTATTTTGTTTGAAGTCTTTCAAAATAATGCATGGCCTATTCGCATCTATCTTTCTGAGAGTTTGAACGGTGAGTTTCTAGATGAGAAAGATATGATCATTTTCAAGCACTTGAGGTGGTTTGTGTTTCCACCAGTTTTTATCATGGTGTAGGTCCACGTTTTGGCAAATTACCCAGTGAATATATTCTGTCATGCCTGTTGATATACTTTGTAGGAGCAAGAAAACTGCACGTGTAGGCAACATGATCAATGGTTTCATATATCTCTTTACATACACGACATGTCGGGCTATTGCTGTTCTTTAATATGTTGGTCCAGTAGCTCCTTGTAGGAAGACATTGATCTTGGGCCGCTATGCTAAGCCCTTCTGTTTCTGATTTTAATCCAGAAGACGCTAACCATTGATGGGTAAGTGCTTTGTCAACATCGGTATATTAACTATCTTTGGGTATTTACCATTGAGAGGTTTTTCTAGTCATTTATCAGTAAGAATATCAAAGGCAGCAGTTTTAGCAGTTTTCATACGCTTGCTTTTTCTGTACTTCTTTCCAGTAGGTCTAATTCTAATTGTTGTATTTGGAATTCACATAGATTTTCCTTTGCCTGTTTTATTATTATTATTATTTTTATTATTATTATTATTATTATTATTATTATTATTGTTCAGTAGTTTTATTTTTATAACGTGCTTTCACTTCACTACCGAGCGCAGCTCTGTGCGCCTTGGGTATGTGCTGTGGTTTGCTGTGGTGCTCTTATGGTTACTGTATTGAAAGTGTTTTGCGTAGGATGTGTGCAGTGCCCGTTAGTGCAATTTTCTGTATGTTATATATATTTGTAAGTCTTGGTGTTTTTGTTATGTATTTGTCTGAATATTTTTTTATTATACCTAAGGCACCTACTATGATAGGAATTGTTTCTGTTTTTAGATTCCACGTTCGAGTTACCTCTATTTCCAGGTCTTTGTATTTTGAAATTTTTTCCATTTCTTTTAGAGAAACGTTGTCATCTGCTGGTATTGATACATCAATTAGAAAGCATTTTTTTCATCATGATCTTTGACAACTATATCTGGTCTATTTGCCTTAATTTCTCTATCTGTGTGTATTGGCATATCCCATAGTATGGTTGCTTTCTCGTTTTCTGTGACCTTTTCTGGCGTGTGTTTATACCATCTTTTTTCTGTTGTTATTCCATAGTGTTGGCATAGCTTCCAGTGTATATAGGTCCCAGCTCTGTCGTGTCTGTGAATATATTCTTTCTTCTTCTCCTTCTTCTTCTTCTTCTTCTTCTTCTTCTTCTTCTTCTTCTTCCTCCTCTTCTTCTTCTTCTTCTTCTTCTTTTTTCTTCTTCTTCTTCTTCTTCTTCTTCTTATTATTATTGTTGTTGTTGTTGTTGTTGTTGTTGTTGTTGTTATTATGATCATCATCATTATTATTATTATTATTATTATTATTATTATTATTATTGTTTACACGTGGAATCCACACTCGAATCATCGCTGGTGAGTTTCTCTAATTCTGCTTGTCTTTTGTTCTTTTCGGCCGCTGAAATTGTAATTATTGTTTGGCGGATGTATCCAGGTGTCTCCTTAAAGAGTTTCACCCCTTTTCAATCACAGAACAAACGGAAAGCCCGTTCCGAAAACTTTCTAGAGCATATTTTTCAATCTGACCCTATTCAAAACATGGCCAGTACTTGTCTAAACAGAGGAGTGGGTGTGAGAGATGATGTATCTGCTTCTTCGGTTTCAATCGACACTAGGAATAAAAGTCAACCATTTCCTCTGATTTTTGCAAAGAAACCACAGACAATAACACCACCACCGACACTGTTGCCACCACTACCATCGCCACCATCATCATCAACAGCATCGCCAACAGCCAAAATAAGCCCACTATGATGAGCACGGCCCGTGACAACTCCAACAACAACAATAACACCATCAGCAAGAACAACAACGAAATTATTGAAATCAGCAGCAATAACAACGATAATATAATAATCAGCAGCAGCACCAGCATCAACACATGTGCTAGCTTCTACAACAGAAATGCTTTTTACAAAGATTATAACGAGAAATGTGCAGGCGCAATGACCCAGTGGTTGGGGCAGCGGTCTCGCGGTCATAGGATCGCGGTTTCGATTCCCAGACCGGGCGTTGTGTTTATTGAGCGTAAACACCTAAAAGCTCCACGTGGTTCCGGCAGGAGATGGTGGCGAACCCTGCTATACTCTTCCACCACAACTTTCTCTCATTCTTACTTCCTGTTTCTGTTGTGCCTGTAATTCAAAGGGTCAGCCTTGTCACACTGTGTCACGCTGAATATCCCCGAGAACTACATTAAGGCTACACTGTCTGTGGAGTGCTCAGCCACTTACACGTTAATTTCACGAGGAGGCTGTTTCGTTGATCGGATCAACTGGAACCCTCGACGTCATAAGCGAGGGAGTGCCAACATAACGAGAAAACACATCCGAAGTAAAACATTTCCTTCGCAAATGTAATAAATATACAGATTGCTCATTCCTTGTAAGGGAAAGTGGAGGCATTTAAAAAATGTCAGAAAGATATCATTCGACCCGGCCTCATGACTCTCCCAGAAGAGAACGATAATTTATAAGTGCATTATTCGCAGAGAGAGAAAGCCGCTATACCCTTCCTCAGCCGAAATAGAGAAATGGGATTTTGTTCAAAACGGGGGCACCAGTATTTTCTTAACGAAACACTTTGAAACTTGGGACACTGGTAGAATGTGTCATATAAAACATCTTTTTCTCTTAGTCTTCTTAATAAAAAAAACGTACATCGCAAGTTATTTCATGTTAAAGTTATCGTATTTCTGTAATTTCAATCGATGACTGACGTCCATTCAGCCGAATACATTAAGTGCTGACTACGTAAACAAACGATTCTCAAACGATTCTGGCGGTGATAAAATTATTATTTCCTTGTCAAAAAATGGCTGAAGCATATTGGCAGTAGGGTTAGGGTTAGGGTTAGGGTTAGGCAGTAGCTAATAAACCTTTCATACAGTTCAGGCAGATGTTAACGACGAAATAAACACGCGTGAAAGAAAATGAAAACAGCAAATGTTGTACACATACAGTTCAGGCAGATGTTAACGAAATTATAAATGGAGATTAAATACGCTTTACACCGCTTAAACTGCCAAAGGAGTAAGTATAAACAGCTGAATACTTCTCAGTGATTGGTTGAAATTATCGAAATAAGACAATTTTTTACATGAAATAATTCGAATACAAATTTTTTTTTTGTTCTATAACACAAAATAGATAAGTATACGAAGTTTGAAAGTCTTTCGGTACCAAAAAACACTACATAAAACATTAATGAAAACTGATGCCCCCGTTTTGAACAAGATCCGAGAAATGCAAGGAGGAGATGTGGACTTCTGTAATTTATGTCTACTGAGGAAAACAATTTTGGGACCGTGGTAGCTATCAGTAGCAACGAAGAAAAAGCGCATAGGATGGCTACAATGAGCTACTCCCCTGCCTACGACGTGATGCTTCCTTTATACATGGGACGCCGGGTGATCAAAGTCAGGGTCTCAGACGCACCTCCTCATAGGGACCAGGTCAGAGTAATTGCCATGCCAGAGGAGTACGGTGATATATAAACTTACGATCAAGCCCCTAAGAAACAGAACTGGAGTGTCCATACAGTTCTGGCTTTTCCGGAAGATGTTCATGCTATTCCGGACTTATTCTGCTTCAGAGAGTGCGATCAGATGCGGGTAGTCGTGGAGTGTAGGAAACTCAGGTGTCACACCTCTGGCAAAACCGGTCATTTAAAAGCTTTCTGCCCCGCTGTGAGTCGACAGAGGTGCCTCATGCTGATCTCTATACCTAACACCAAATCCGTTAAAATGCCAAAGAGGAAAGCAGCGGCAACCACAACGCTAAACACTGAAAAAGAGAGCCAATGCGGCCATAAGAAACCCTAGCGACTCTTTGGATATAGAAGGGACCTCAGATGAGGCAAAAACACCAGAGTGGATGATCACCGAGCGACTCTCAAAAAGAAAAAAAATGCGAGAGAAAATATAGACGTAACTTCTAAATCCCAAAATTTTGTGGGCATGAGTCAGAGTAGCTTCGCGGCAGCCAATCTCGAAAACGCTGCAACCAATCTCGAAACCAAAGTTGCAAGGCAACAAACTGATTAGGAGTAACACCAGGCGGAGTAGCAGCTGCGGCAGAAGCTAAAATACAACAACAACAAGTGTTACATGAACTATAACAACATCAAGGAATGAAACAGCATTCTCAGCAACCGCGAGAGCCTCAACAAGATATGCAACAGGGAAAACCAAAACAGAAAGAACCAAATCGACAATGATCTCCTTAACCTCAAGAGACGGAACTTGCTGAACAATATGTTTCGGACGAGCCTCTGAATTACACAGTTCTACGGAAGGACAACAGACAATTAATGGAATTTGTAGACAAAAACAAAGATAAAATTTTGACAACTGGCAAGGGTCTTGATGCTCTCACCATTGTCAAAACACCAGAGAGGAGGGTTCTGAAAGAGAACGACTCCCACAATGTGTCGTTTCTGAGGAAACGTTTCCCACGTGATATGGGGGTTTTCAAAAACCTATTGGAAGCCCGTTGAAAAGCCCCGAAAATGTATCAACCCAAAACAAGGGTAAGTGATTGACGCTTCTTTTGTTTCTTTCTCTCCTCCTGGAATGGTAATTGAAGAATGGAAACCATGAGTTGACTGGCGATGACATGTATATAGGAATATATGTTGTTTGTGGAGCTAGTCCTCAATGTATGAACTTAAATATAGGTTACAAAATACACCTCATTTTGGCTCAATAAATTTAGGGGAATGCAGGTAAGAGAAGTCTGTAAGCACCATGGTTCAAACAAGTAGTTTGAAAATAAATGTTCCATACTAGAGATTATTGATAAATTCAACTCCTAGGTGAATAGCAAAAAAGCTTTCCAGTCATAGTTAAAACACTATTGCTTTGTTGATATCTTAGAAAATATATTCAATGAAAACCATGACTATGTGTGGTATGATTACTCATAAGCATTAGACACGCTTTCACAAAACAAATTTTTACTCAAAATAGAAGTGAATATGAGGTAATAAAGTAGGGGATTATCTATGAATTTTTACACCTCACCTGAGGTAAGCGAAAAGTGTGAAGTGAGCTGGCATTTTCGCATAAGGCGTTTCTTAGAATAAAATTCTAAAATATCAATACACTTCTTCATTAATACTGAAAAATCGTTCGGTCTATATTCCTTTATATTTCTATTCAAAATACATTACACATCGAACCATATAAAGTTTTTATAAATATATGATTTTAGGCACACATAAATATGCTCGTGTTCAAACGCACAGACACACACATATATATATATGTATGCATGTATATATATATGTGTGTGTGTGTGCGTGTGTGTGCCTGTGTGAGTATGCGCATGTATATACAGACACATACACACACACACACACACATATATATACTTGTATGCGTGCGTGTGTGGTGTGTGTGTGTGTGTGTGTGGCGTGTGTGTGTATGTGTGTGTGCGCGCGCGCGTGTAGTAATGGGCAAGTTATTAAATAGACAAAAACTAAAAGAGCAGATTAATATATATATATCTTTCGGAATAACGCCGTATGTATGAGTGTGCGGGTGTGGATACTTGCATGTTTGTACATATACAGGAAAGTAGGTATAGATACAGGCAGGTATGTATAGGTGAGCGTGTATGTACATATGTACATGTGGAGGTTTCTGTGTGGGTGTTTGCGTGTGTATGTGTATGGGTGCATGTGGGTGTGTGGGTATGTACACATGGGTGTGCGCATATGTATGTGTGTATGTGCGTACACGCACATGTTTGTTAATGGGTGTCTGCACGCTAGCAGACACATATGTAAACACTCACTTTAATTATCTCCCCTCACCTACCCGAATAACTCCTTGACCACAACCTTTAGCTTCACATCAATAACACCCTCCCTTTGTATTACTATGTAAACTAGCGTTGTTATGCCTAAAGCCCGTGGAATAGTATCGGTGACCCCGTCATAACTCTATGTAAACAAACCTTCTAACGGTCACTGACCATGTAACATCTCATCTCGTAAGTTACCCCATCATTTCGTTTTTGTCTTGCTACTAAATATTTTATTATGGTCTCTCTGATGAGAGACAAGTGATAATTCCAGCTACCCTTTCCTTTTTTTGTGAAATGGCCCTCACTTGCTTCGAAACATATATGTAGGAATTAAAAGAACTTTCATCGACATGCGGTTCGCTCCATTTGTTGTTATTATCCATATATTCTCAAAATGTATCACGTTAACTAGGTATATCAACCTGTAAAACGGCTGGGATATCTTGTTTTTTAGTGTAATTTTGCTACCCCTGGTAACTATTAATGTATTCAAATTATCGAAAGTTTCAATAACTGAGATAATATTAATATACATAAAATAATATATAATACATTGCTACAGTTTTCACTAAAGCCTGCTAATTTAATGGTTACCTATCATGGAACTTTTCGACATAAACGCATCACTAAAGGATATTCCAATACCACCAAGAAATACTTACATAAAACTCATCATTAGCAACACTAACTCTTTCCTAAACAGAATTAGATGGAAAACCTATTTCCATGATACTAAGGACATGCCTAATAACAAAAAGGATTTTAATTTAAACTTCAAGAGTCTTTTCAAATCGAAGAATTCTCCCCCGTCTAACCCAAAGTTGGATAAATTTGAAGAGGACATTTGGTCTATAGTAAGGAATATTAAGTTTCATCGCTCTACTCTCAGGAACAGTCATCTTAGGTACCTCCACAATATTACCAAGAAAATCAATCGAACAAAAGGATTACTAGTCCAGTCGGACAAAACGGGAAATTTATATAAACTGTCTAAGGATAAATATATGGAACTACTGAAGAAAGAGATAGAAAAAACTACAAGACTACCAACAGCAATATTCTACGAGAAGCTAACTTGGATGCTAAAGAAATTATGTTAAAATACAATCTGCAGGATAGGACTGAACCTATGGTCCCTAAACAACCCCGGTTTGTTCTTAAGGACAATAAGTTGAATTTTTGGTCTAATCCGTCTCTACGTCTCATTTGTCCCTCTAGGTCTGACTTAGGCATTCTTAGCAAAAACATTCTGGACAAGTATATGCCCACTATAATCAACAAGTTAAAGCTGAACCTTTGGTCTAACTCTTCTCAGATTATAGACTGGTTTAACTCAATGAAGGATAAGGATAATGCCAAATTCTTACAGTTTGGCATTTCTAGCTTCTACTCCTCTATTAACCCTAGTGTCCTTAACAAAGCGCTTTGGTTTGTACACAATAAAGCAGGTCTTTCTAGGGAAGAAATTAACGTAATTCTAGCGGCCCGTAAATCTATCATTACATTTAACAACAAACTCTGGATACGTAAGGACACTCCGGAGGCTTTTGATGTTCCTATGGGTAGTTCGGACTCAGCTCAAATAGCCGATATGGTCTGTTCGTATATATTATACGAAATGGCAGACCAGTTCGTTATGCCTCGAACTGCTTCATATGTGAAACAACATAGCATTAAAACTGTGTTTTGTGTATCACTGTCCTATTTACTGATTTTGGATTAGATGCTTTAAAGGTTCCGTGGAACATTGTGGTATGCAACCAATTGAGACACGTGGTGTTGAATTGATATTTTTCCCTTTTTTTATTTCTTCCTTCCTTGGATTTTTTTGGGATCTTTTCTGTTTGGCTGCACTTTCTGAAATTTTGAAATCAAGACAAATTTTCAATTTTGCTGTATTGATGTGATTTTTCATGCTGAATCTCAGAACCTAATTTACTTGTTCCAGAATTTTTTGACATTTATTTTTACCTAGTCAGAAAACAGGATATGGAAGTTGTCGTAAGTTACCCCATCATTTCGTTTTTGTCTTGCTACTAAATGTTTTATTATGTTCTCCCTGATGAGAAACAAGTGATAATTCCAGCTACCCTTTCCTTTTTTTGTGAAATGGCCCTCACTTGCTTCGAAACATATATGTAGGAATTAAAGGAACTTTCATCGACATGCGTTTCGCTCCATTTGTTGGTATTATCTATCTATATATATATGTATATATATATATATATATATATATATATATATATATATATATATATATATATATATATATATATATATACGTATATAACGATAACCGTCACCCTTTCAAAGACTAGCCAGGCTCATGGGCCCGGTTTCCCGGTTTCTATGGCGTATGTATTAATCGAAGCTAGTACCCGTTCTTATAAGCCAGGTACTTATTCCAGTTTCTCCATTGCCGTACCCTTAATTTATGTTTACATAAATTAACCAAAAAAAGTTATACTTTATGTTGTACTTTATCTGTTTCTTTCGTTTCTGACCTCCTGAGTGCGAGCAGATATCTCTCTTATACTCGTTGGTTTTTAACGTTCATTGCAACAACTGGCACTTTGGCAATCACTAGAGGAGAAAATATAAGGAATTTTGTATAAATTTGAATTTGTTTTACTGTACTTAATTTGTATATGGATTCTATCACCTATAGCCAAATTTTCTGTGTAGCTAAATTATTCTTGTGTATTACAATATATGTTTTCAGAATTTTTATCAAACGAAAACAATCCATTTACCAAGTAATTTTATTGTTCATGTGATGTTCTAGCATTTTTTTATATAAATGCTTGACCTAAAAATTGCATATTATTTTAAGAAAATCTCCGAAAGACAAATATGAATATCTCTTGTAACTAAGAATTACATTATGAATATCTGTGACATATTTACGATGCAATTTTCTGCCTCGTTGATTTTGTTTTTACATTCGGATCATTAGGTAGAGAGCTTCTTCTTTATGTTTAACTAGCGAATACTTGAAGAGATTTGTGTAAGTGGCTAAACATTCTTGTTTTCATTTTGAATTCTTTCAGCCAAGAAATATAGTTAAATAGTATATAGTTCAAGTAAAAGAAGACTTTTTTTTTTTTTTACTGTTTGTGACAGATGGCAATTTTCCCAGTAGTGAAATAAATCTTTCTGCTCTTGTATTTGATGGCACCTTGTCAAAGTTTACTTTGAGCGACATATTTTTTTAACATCTATCAAAATTACAAGTAATAAGAACAACAATAATATTAATAATAATAATAATAATAATAATAATAATAATAATAATAATAATAACAAAAGAAGTATAATAATAATATTAGTAATAATTATAATAATAATAATAATAATAATAATAATAATAATAATAATAATAATAATGGAAATTTTGCTTAGAAAAATGTGCCAAAGCAACCTTAAAAAGAGGAGAACTAGTCAACAGTAACAACATCACGCTAGAAAAAAAATGAAATAAGAGAATTAGACCAACGCCAGACATACAAATACTTAGGAACCAATGAACTAGATACGATACAACACGCAAATGAGAGAGAAAATAAAAAAATGAATACTATGGACGAGTTAAATTGATACTGAAAACAGATCTCAATGCGACACACAAGATAATAGGTATCAACATTCTAGCCCTCCCAGTTATAAGTTACAGCTACAATATCCTTAACTGGACACTAAATGAACTAACCAAGATAGACAGGAAACAAGAAAGATAATGACAGGATTTAGGATGCACCATCCAAAATCTGACATTGTACGGTTATATATACAACATATATGTGTTAGAGGCCTTATTCAGCTAGAAAACTATTACAAAATAACCACCGTAGGACTACAAAATTACCTACTTCAGAAGCAAGGAGAACTAATACAAATAGCCACAAAACATGAAGAAACAAAAATCTGAAGAAACAAAAAACCTGAAGAAACAAAAAGCTGAAGAAACAACAAAAGCTATAAAACAGCTGAAATCCAAACAAAACTGGAACACAAATACTGGGTTAAACTAAACGCAGAAGAAATAGACCAAGCAATATCCCAACAATAGCTTAGAAGCTGAGGACACAATGCAGAGACTGAAAGATTTTTATTTGCAGCCCACAATCAAAGCCTCCCCACCAGAAATTACCGAAAGCACATAATGAAAAGAAACATAACCAGTAACTCTAGAATATATGGGGATGGACAAGAAACAATAAACTATGTTGTCTCTGGCTGCCCAGTCCTAGATAAGAAGGACTATATTCACAGACATAAAAGAGTTGGGACCTATATACAATGGAACGTATGCCAACGCTATGGAATAACAACAGAAAAAAAGATGGTATAAACACGCCAGAAAAGGTCACAGAAAATGAGAAAACAATCATACTATGGGATATGCCAATACACATAGATAGAGAAATTAAGGCTAATAGGCCAGATATTCTCGGAGATCATCAAGAAACCAATGCTTTCTAATTGATGTATCAATACCAGCAGATGGCAACGTTTCCCGAAAAGAAATGGAGAAACTTTCAAAATGCAAAGACCTGGAAATAGAGGTAACTCGAATGTGGAATCTAAAAACAAATTCCTATCATAATAGGAGCATTAGGCATGATAAAAAAAATATTCAAACAAATACATAGCAACCACATCAGGGCAAACAAATATATATAACACAGGAAATAGCACTACTAGGCACCGCACACAGTAACGATACGAGCATCACAGCAAACCACAGCACATACCCAAGGCACACAGAGCTGCGTTCAGTAGTGTAGTGAGAGCACGTGATAAAAATAAGATTACTGAATGATAATAAGAATAATGATGATGATGACGTTAGTAGTAGTAGTAGTAGTAGTAGCAGTAGTAGTAGTGATGGTGGTGGTGGTGGTGGTGGTTTGGTGGCTTGTTGTTGGTAGTGGTGGTAGTAGTAGTAGTAGTAGTAGTAGTAGTAGTAGTAGTAGTAGTAGTAGTAGTAGTAGTAAATGTTCTGATGCGATACCAGGCAATGGCTCTCATGACTACTAATCTTAACTGATTGGAAGTGTTATCATGTACATTGCTTTGTCTTGCTATAAAAGATGCGCTACATCAAACATAATGCTCAATACCACAGATCTGCTTTTCAGTTGTTTGACCTTAACCAGTTGAGCATGTCCCTTCGTTACTGACGATATGTGCATCTCTGATCACGAGCAGTAGTAGTGGGGGAGCATCACAGCCATGTATTGATAGGAATTCTCTGTTGTTTGACTAATTCACCTCTGGAAATATGTGTATTTCGTACATCATCCTTAGACAAACCTTATTCTGGGACCTTTTGAGCAGAATGGGCTACTCAACATGAAGACAATTCTAACTGGGCTTCACCTGCAATTCATGCACTGTTTATCTTCATATAAAATCGCTATAGCGCTCACATATGGTTGTGATGCATGTGCCTGGTGTACCCCTATCAGACGAGTAGTCATGATGGGTATATCTGGGCTTCGTATAATTGTACCTTAGTGTTACTTTGACAGCATGCGCTGCTCTCGCACTCAGTAATAATAGTAATAATAATGATCCTTTCTATTATAGGCACAAGGCTTGAAATTTGCGGGAGTGGGATAATCGATTACCAGTTTCACTGGTACTCAATTTATCGACCACGAAAGGATGAAAGGCAATGTCGACCTCGGTGGAATTTGAAATCAGAACGTAGCGACAGACGAAATAGCGCTAAGCATTTCGTCCAGCATGTAAGCGATTCTGTCAGCTCACATAATAATAATAATAATAATAATAATAATAATAATAATAATAATAATAATAATAATAATAATAATAATAATAATAATATCAGGCCAACATATTAAAGAACGGCAGCTCCCCATTATGTCGTTTATGCCAACAATAAAATGAGACCATCGATCATGTTGTCTCCATGTGCAGTCTGCTTGCGCCTACAGAGTATCTCAACAGGCATGATAGAGCTGCACAATATATTCACTGGGTAATATGCAAAAACCTGGACTTGCCCCATGATAAAAACTGGTGGGAACACGAACCACCCCCAGTAGAACACGAACCACCCCCAGTACTTAAAAATGATCACATTGCACTCCTCTGGAACTTCACCATTCAAACTGACAGAAAGATAGACGCAAATAGGCCAGACATCATACTGAAAGACTTCAGACAAAAATCATGCCTCCTCATTGATATGACTGTCCCAATCGATATAAACATATCTGTCAAGACCTACCAAAAACTGAGCAAATATAAAGATCTTGAAATAGAAATTAGCAAAATGTGGAATCGAAAGAGGAAAACAATACCTATTGTCATAGGTGCCTTGGGAATGACAGCGAAACGGGCTGATTACTACCTAGCTCAGATACCAGGAAACCCCAAAATGGCTGAAGTTCAAAAGATAGTGCTCATGGGAACTGCCCATATCCTACGTAAAATACTGTCTATGTGATCTCAAATTTTAAAGCCAACACATAATTTTCTTATGGTTTCTTAAACATTAACTAGAACAAAACTGTACAAACCCAAATATATGGTACCCTAGGCATAACACCTACATGAACTTCTAACTTGTTGTCTCTTGAGGTCTCTGGGTGAGACTTGGATCCAACTTGTACAAATTCAAAACAAAAGTCAAACATAAAATAATAATAATAATAATAATAATAATAATAATAATGATAATAATAATATGCCAACACTATGGAATAACAACAGAAAAAAGATGGTATAAACACACGCCAGAAAAGGTCACAGAAAACGAGAAAACAACCATACTCTGGGATATGCCAATACACACAGATAGAGAAATTAAGGCAAATAGACCAGATATAGTTGTCAGAGATCATAAAGGAAAAAAATGCTTTCTAATTGATGTATCAATACCAGCAGATGACAACGTTTCTCTAAAAGAAATGGAAAAACTTTCAAAATACAAAGACCTGGAAATAGAGATAACTCGAATGTGGAATCTAAAAACAGAAACATTTCCTATTATAGTAACTGCCTTCGGTATAATAAAAAAAATATTCAGACAAATATATAATAAAAACACCAGGACTTACAAATATATATAACATTCAGAAAATTGCACTACTGGGCACTGCACACATCCTACGCAAAACACTTTCAATACAGTAACCATAAGAGCACCACAGCAAACCACAGCACATACCCAAGGGGCACAGAGCTGCGCTCGGTAGTGAAGTGAAAGCACGTTATAAAAATAAAGCTACTGAACAATAATAATAATAATAATAATAATAATAATAATAATAATAATAATAATAATAATAAGAAGAAGAAGAAGAAGAAGAAGAAGAAGAAGAAGAAGAAGAAGAAGAAGAAGAAGAAGAAGAAGAAGAAGAAGAAGAAGAACTGATATGATGTTTTATGAGACAGCTCGGCACAAAAAGTAAATGAAAGAATACGATTATCAAGTAGACGTGATAGAATATTTTGTGGATGCATATATACCGAAAAATGCGGAGAGATAAAATTAGTGTTATTATTAATTTTAAATTTCGATAATCAGTAGTAGTAGTAGTAGCAGCAGCAGCAGCAGCAGCAGCAGCAGCAGCAGCAGTA
This sequence comes from Octopus bimaculoides, assembly GCF_046866305.1. NCBI lineage: Eukaryota > Metazoa > Mollusca > Cephalopoda > Octopoda > Octopodidae > Octopus > Octopus bimaculoides. The sequence goes on from NC_142940.1 coordinate 23,851,303, forward strand.
GTAGTAGTAGTAGTAGTAGTAGTAGTAGTAGTAGTAGTAGTAGTAGTTGTTGTTGTAGTAGTAGTAGTAGTAGTTTAAAATGGTGAAATTGGAAAATATCACAAGGGTCCCTTGCATGAAAAAGCTTAGAGATAAGTGATGTCTAAAGCACTTATAACGGTGAGAAATATATAAGTGCTAATCAAGTGAAATTATTTTGAAGATAATTTTCATTCTGCAGAAAATATAACAGCAATGACATTTGATGCCTTGAATCGTTTTAGTGTAATCTCTTACGCCAGAATTCTAAATAGCCTACTCTCTCAAATTTCTTTACCAAAATATAAAATCTCATTATCTTTCAGTGGCTGATTTACTTTGAAGAACATCAATGTCTGGAGTTGTCCTTACTCCTAGTAATGATCATTAAACACTACTCAGTGTAATATTATTAAACTCACGCTTTGACTAAAGTTCAATAATTTTTCCCGTACCCATTGTGAGAATGTTATTTAACAAGTGTTGTTTCATAGTTAAATTGCTCCCAGCTCACCAAAATTTTATGTATGTGTGTATGGCTGTGCGTGTATGTGTGTGTATGAGTGTGTGTGTGAGTGAGTGTGTGAGTGTGTGTGTGTGCGTGCGTGTGTGTGTGTGTATTTGTGACGCATAGCTTTTAACAATTAAATGAAACTGAAGTGAATATTTTCTTTTCACCCAGTATAATGCAACGTTACAATTTTCTGTTAATGAAGTTTCATATTAAAACATATCTATTTGGTGAGTGATTTTTTTTTTCTTTGTAATCATTCAAAATAACGGTTCGCTAAATGACACGGCTTGACCAATGAGAGTGAAGACTATGGTAACGAACATTTCATACAAAATAAAGTTGTGGAATGGATGCTTTGTTTGACTTATGACTGAACAAAATTTGCAAATATTCACCATTATTTAATCTAATATTACATTCATTAGGCTGGCCCTGTGCCACAATTTGAAATCAATAATATATTCACTAGAGTTCAGTGAGGTGACAGAATAGTTAGCACGCCAGGTAAAATGCTTAGTGACATTTCGTCGATTTTTATGTTCCGTGTTCAAATTCCGCTGAGATCAGCTTTGTTTTTCATCCTTCTGGGTTTGATAAAACAAGTACCAGATGAGTATTAGATTCGATGTAATAGACCTCTCCCTACGCCCGAAGTTATCGGCCTTGTGACAACATTTGAAACCAATATTGCGTGAAGTATCTATTATTCACTCTCACGTGTTTTACATCCTACTCAGTAGAACTATTCCACCAACTTTTCTACCATTTCATGCAAGAGACCCTTGTGATATTTTGCAGTTTCATCATCTTAGAACTATTCCACCAAATTTTTGAACGTTGTTGTTTCAAGTGAATCGTTGTCTTGTAAAATACTTGTAAAAGTTTGCAGTAAATTTCTATTTAAAATGCGATTTTCATAGTTTATGTCTTGGTAAAGTAATTTGTTGAACCATCGTACGTGAGGATGTATAGAAGAATCTTGGATAGGTGTTTATCCCTTATCATGAACACGTAACCAACATTTCTATATTGACATTATAGAGAAAGATGCTTCAATTATTGGGAAGATATTATTTAAAATTTATCACACTACTGTATTTCTCCTCCCACACGACACCAAATATTATGCAGGAAATGACTGATGACGTCATATGAAGATATATTTTTTAGAAGATAGCTATTAGAAATCGTAATCTCAGAAATGTAGAGATATGTGGAATGGAAAATAGTTCGAAAGACAGAAATTTTCCTCTTCAGAGATAAACAAGTCTAATTCCAGAATAAGTGCTTCAGCTAACCAGACGTGGTAGCTGGTTCGAATAATTGCTTAATAATTTCATTATCCAGAGAATATTTCGTATGTGTATTTCGTGTGCAAGATTCTTGATGTGGATACGTGTGTTGAAAGAAATACAATTAAACCTTGGGAGAGGCATTATGCCGGTAATAAACAACCTAGATACCGTAACAAACTGTGGAATAGAGTACAAAGAATTAGTGACAAAACAAACAGAAAGAGCACGTGGTACAATAGCGACAAGTTCCAGGGAGTAATGTTTGTGGACGCCACGCCACACGGAGAACTGGCCCGCAGATTTCGAAAAATCCTCAAAAGTACCAAGTTGAGGATACATGTTATAGAAAAACCAGGGAGATCCATTAGATCAATAATATGTAAAACATATCCCTTCAGAAGAACAAGGTGTGTTGAGGAGAGTGGCATTGTGTGCAAATATAGTCCTGGTGCCAACTGCAAAGCCAGAAATGTGGTCTACAAAATAAGCTGTATGGATGGTGAGTGTAAAAACAGAAACACGACATACATAGGTGAAACGGCAAGAAGTTTGGCTGAGCGTGTAAACGAACATTGGACGGACTATAATAATCAAAAACAAACCTCGGTGCTCTACCAGCATGCCATAGAACAACATGGTGGTGTACTGGACAGAATTAGCATAGAAATCCTGTCTAGACACCCCGGTGACGCATCGTTGCGCCAAATACAGGAGTCGGTCCTCATAATTGAAACGCAACCAATTTTGAACACCAAATACACGTAGATGAGGGCCTTACAATTGCCCATGGTTGCATGTGCTGGTCACACATATAATGCGGAATATGAACGTAAATAAATAAATATAAATTAAAATTTTAAAAAAAAAGTCTCTATCTGATCTGATATAAACGAAATCGTTACAAACACACATATGGACGCACATACTTACATATAAGCACGAACACATAAGTGCGTGCACACATATGAGCGTGCACACATACGAGCTTGCACACACTCACATGCTCATACCGAACAGTTTCAAAACAACGCCAAAACAACGCCAGATCATACATTCAAAATAAATGGAAGTGGAGAGACAAGTTACTGAAGAGATTGCAAGAGTGCAATGAAATAATTTAACAAAAAACTATATAAATTAATAAAGGTCTGAACCAGTGCGTGTGTTTATTATCGGCATAATGCCTCTCCCAAGGTTTAATTGTATCCAGAGAATGTTATGCATTAATTCTGCACCCCAATCTAACGTATTTTAGATCACGGTACTGCACTGCGCTGTGATGTGTTGCAAAAGTCAAAGCAGGATTTTTGTCATACTACCGTCTTATGCTTGCCTTAATGATTTCTGATATATTTAAGATGACAGTGAGACTCAATCTATACATGGCACAATTAATCAAGTAGCATCAATGCAAGCTGCGACAAAGCTACTTCACAGGAAAAATACCACCGACCTAATTTTGATCATTCTTTGAAAACACACCGATTCATGTAGATATACTTTTAGATAGGTGTGTGAACCTCTCTCTCACTCTCTTCCCATATATGTTTCAGCGCGTGTGTAGGTGCTGTGTGTGCGTGTGTGTGTGTGTGTGTGTGTGTGTGTGTGTGTGTGTGTGTGTGTGTGTGTGTGTGTGTATTCATATATAATATACATATGAAAGTAACGATGATTTACACTAAACCAAAAACATACATACACTCTGTCACACAATGAGCCTGTCTGGGTTTGCAATGAATGCATTTGAGTCGGTTTGTTATAAGCTGTGTCAAAATAGTAGTACAAAGTATAAATACCAACAACGGTTTTAAAGGAAAAACTTGTTTTCTTTTTAACTGCTAATAAAAACTATGGGAAAATTTGTAAAAAAAAAAAAAGGAATATAGGACGTTCTGTAATATTTCATTATTTACATTTCATATTCGTTTACAATGACACTTTATGTTTGAAGCTTCTAGCATTTATTTATTTGCTAGGATTTTGTTAGTACCCTCATATTTTTCAATGTTTTACTCATCTTTGTTTTTATTGCTCTGTTCATTGATGTTGATATAAGCGGCTTAGAAGATTTCCGATGTTTGACGTTTTCCTTTTTTTTTTCAAAATAGTAACTCATTTTTACTGAACAACTGTAGTGAGTCAGTCAGACAGTCAGTGAGCGAAACAGAAAGAGACACAGAGAGAGAGCATAAAGAACGGAAGACGAAGGATTAAGGTACGAGTTTAAATTGAGCAAAACAGTGCCTATGTGCACTTTCATTAATTTGACCCATATTCTAAAATCTGTTATTGTTTTAATTTGCATTTTATCCTCTTGCTTAACGATTAAGGAAAAGATTGAAAGATATATTTTTAGAAAGATATATGTATATAAAGACGTGTGTATGCGAATACGTGTGTATGTGTGTAAACATTCATATGTTGCTTTTGTGGCAGGTTTTCTTCAAAATATACTCTTTTATTCTTTTACTTGTTTCAGACATTTGGCTGCGGCCATCCTGGAGTACCGCCTATAGTCTAGCAAATCGGAACACTAACAGATCTTTCTTCTTTGTGAAAGAACTATCATTTATTCCGGAACATGTGTAGGAATTAAAGGAACTTTCATCGACATGCGTTTTGCTCCATTTATTATTATCCATATCCTCTCAAAATGTATCACTTCAACTTGGTATATCTACCTGTAAAACGGGTGTGATATCTTGTTTTTTAGTGTAATTTTGCTACCTCTGGTAACTATTAACGTATTTAAATTATTGAAAATTTTAATAACTGAGATAATATTAATATATACATAAACTAATATATATATATATATATATATATATATATATATATATATATATATATATATATATATATATATATATATATATATATATATATACTAAACGTCTGAGAAGAATATTATATATTGCAACGACAATATACGTGGACACTCATTGAAATTAAACAGCTTATCGACACTACATTACGTAGTTAACTGATACAAGTACTCAATGTGGCCAACTTTTCTGGAAAATGCCCGTGGAGTGAAATGCAAGAGCTTGAATACTCAGCTTTGACACTCTCGAAGCGTTTGATTTTGTGTGTGATTTTAAATTGGGTTCGGACATTTTGGATTTGTTTCAGATTATGTAATGAGGACTGTTCTTTCCTAAGTCTGTTATGAATCCCTTCTTAAATCCTCGACTAAAGCTCGAAGCACCTTGTTGTTATAGAATGTATATGCATACGTATGCAAGGTGCATACACCCACCACACACACAAACATGTGTATGTGGATGGATGATTAGACGAACAATATCAACAATTCAATTGATATACTAACGGTTTGTGTTTAGTTAAACATTTTGCAAAATTGAATGCACAGATGTTGTTGTGGATAAACATTGTTTGCGTCCCCTGCATGAGTCTGCATGCATATTTAAACCTTTTTTTTTTCTTTTACATGATACCAGTTAGAATACCCATGTTTAATAAAGCAAGTATCCGCTTGGGCAGAAGTGTTAAAGTGCTGACAAGCAAAACAAAGCAAGGCTTTCTTTGAAAAAGAACACTCTAACCATGGACGGCTGGTATACCAGCTTGCCGAGAAGTCACGCTTCTGATTTCCATAAATTTTTGGATCAAACTTTGCTAGAACTGGCAGCACTGGTTGGTAGTCGACCTGTCTTAGATCATCCAATGAGGGTGTCGAAGACTCTGCAAATCATTCCTTGAGCTGCGAAAATTCTTCGTTTGCAGTTCTCTTCTGTTTAGCATTAGATGAATCAGATTGGAAATTCAGCAATGATTGTTTCAATTCTCTTTTTCGGTAGCGATTCATTATTTAATGACACTTCGTAGTACACTGGCCTTAAAGTTATATACTTCTACACTAATGTCGGTAGAATTAAAACGATTTAACCAGCACTTTATACTGAATTATATAAATGTAACAATACGAGTGGTTTGTGGCATAAGAAACCAAGTTTTGTAAATTTATAAATTTTAGGCTCTGTACTCTGGTTGTATATTCGGGTCCGTCACCAGACTTTGATGCTTAGGATGGCTTCAAAAAGATCTGCCTTGGCACTACAATTTGCAATAATTATAAGGCGAAGTATCCTAGTAAGCGTAAGAATTTCTTAAAATTTATGAATTTTAAATTCAACTCCAAGAGATTTTAGTTCAAGGAATTTTTTTTCAATTTCTCCAAAGTTAGGCCTTTTTAATTAAACACAAAAGAATTTCGTAGAATTTTGCTCAAAGAGAAACAATAATTATTTCGTGAATCTTCTGAGCTGAAAAAAAGTTTCTGAATGTATATTTCAGAAAATATCAAATTGTAAACAAACTCAAAATATCAATGATGGAAATGTTTTCTTACATTTTTCGCGAATTTACGAACTCGATAATATTTCTATGACTGGTGGGAATAAAATGAATTTTTTTTATCTCTGTTTTATATTATAATATATATATATATATATATATATATATATATATATATATATATATATATATATATATATATATATATATATATATATATATATATATATATATATATATATATATATATACATGTGTATGGGTGCGTTACCAGTACCATAAATCCAGATGTTTTCTCTCGAAATGCTTTTTAACAGCAGTAACAACCACCACTACAGCAACAAAAACTACCACAACAAAAGCAACGACAATCCCCACAGCAACAACTGACCCAGCTTCAACCTCTAACAGTACTTAAATCCATCACAATTGATGACGTAATTAATGAAACGGTCAAGCTTTCAAATACCATTTGTTACCCACAAGCCGTTCTACAGTACACACGCGCAAACACACACACACACACACACGCACATACACACAGACACACCCCACTAAATCAAAGTAATTTGAACTTATTGCTTGCCTCTCCAGCGACCTCAAATCTTAGCAATCTGTTGCCGCTAAAGTGTCTAAAATTCCACAAAAGAAGTTTTTTTAAATTTTATTTTATTTATTTATATATATTTTTTAATTATTCTTTTCAACTGTCTGCAAACACAACCAGGCTGAGATAATGCATTCTTGCAAGTGTGAATAAAGCAGATTCTGAAACTGGTGGGGCCGAAATTCTAACTGGGGTGGCTAAGATCACCATAGCTCCACTCCCCGTGGCTACATGCCTGCTGACCACATGGGTACAATACATTTAAAAAGAAGCCCTTCTCTCTCCTCTTTTTCTTTTCTCTTTATTTTTTGTTCTCCAGCCCGTCATTCTTTCCCCTTCTTTCTTTACTCATTTCTTTTATAAAAGAAAAAGAACCGCGGTGCATCAGTATGGCCGCAGCTCTGAGCTGAAGCTACTGCAAAAAAAAAAACCTGAAAGCCTCCCCTTCTAGATTTGGATATAAGACAAAGAAATCTTGTGCAAAATAGTATAATTCTGGCAAGTAAAGTTTGTCGCCACTTCAACATGGCTATTCCATACGAACGGACGTTACTGCGATTTTTTGCCGGTGCAACATACATCCAATATATTGCAAGCAGAGAACCTCTACCACCTTCTAGCGTCAGGACCACCAAAACAGTACTTCGCAGATTGATGCGAACTACTGCCATCTCTAGCAGATAAGTTTCGCTTGAAAATGGTTTGTTGGTTCTGACGCTAGAAGGTAGTAGGAGTTCGCTTCCTTGCTTGCAATATATCGGATGCATGGTGCATCGTTAACCAGCAAGAGGAATTGCAGTAACGTCCGTTCGTACGGAACAGCCATGTTGAAGTGGCGACAGATATTACTTGCCAGAACAGTTACTGCTTTCAACTCTTACAGAGATTTACAACTAGACACTTTTCTTGTTGCAAGAATAATTCTAGATATTGGTCAATTTGTAATGGACCGCTATTAAAATGTAACTCCTGAAACAATTAGCTAGATATATACACAGCGTATATATCTACATATAAACCACTCTGTGTTTTTCTCTGGTGTAAATGTTGGATCTCCGATCGTCTATCCGTGTTGATTATCACGTTGGGATTACATAGATCAATTTCTAATATATTTCATCTCACCATTGCACCTTGCCGTCAGTTTTGTGAGTAGCATTCAGAATTCGACCATTGTTTAAGACAGACGGGAAATTTGCCTGGCAACTGTTGGTGTTGCCACCTATAGTTACTTTTATAGAAACACGATTCATACTCCGGTGAAATTTACTTCGATATCGTTATGCCTCGAACTGCTTTATATTTGAACATAGCATTCAAAATGTGTTTTGTAGATCACTGTCCTATTTACTGATTTTTGATTAGATGCCGTAAAGCTTCCGTGGAACATTGTGATATGCGATTAATTGAGACACGTGGTGTTGAATTGATATATTTCCCCTTTTTTTAATTTCTTCCTTCTTTGGATTTTTTTTGTTTTTTTTTTTGATCTTTTCTGTTTGGCTACACTTTCTGAAATTTTGAAATTAAGGGAAATTTTCAAATTTGCTTTATTGATGTGATTTTTCACGCTGAATCTCAGGGCCTAATTTACTGGAAAAATTCTGGAACAATTTACTTCTTCCAGAATTTTTTTTAATGTTACAGAGGTTTAAAATTTGATATTTTTTTTTTACCTAGTCGGAATACACGATATGGAAGTTGTCATTTTGTGCGTGACTGCAATCATAAGACGACAAGACAATACCGTGAACATTGAAACGAGGGTACATGTTTTAAGCATTTAATAAGTGAAAATAAGCAAAACAGCTGCAAGATGGGCTAGTGAAAATGCAATGTAAAATATCCAAAAACAGCAAATGGTGTGTGTTGACAGTGCAACGTAAAATATCCAAAAGCAGCGACAGATGCCTACAAGCAGGAAAACAGAGGGTAAAATATCAGTTCGTAAGCACACGTGGTTTTTCAAGAGTTCCAAGAAGAGTTTCAGCGCTTGGCATGTTACTATGGAAACAAGCACCTATATGTCTATGGCATTCGCTTGGCTAGAATTCCCAAAATTGCAAACTTTAAAGGAAGAATATGTTTTTGCAAATGAACCAACTAAATGTACATAAATACTATATCAAAGAACAGTAGGACACTTATGCAGCAGAAACACGTGTTGGATTAAAATCACTCTACTATGCATGATAAGGAGAAATATGAACATTTATAATTATTTGACAGACGAATCTTTGTTGGGGTGGGTGTTTTGTAACCATTAACAGTAAACACAAGCTATTAAAAAAATATAAATACTGTTGTTTCATCACACACCAATCTTGTTTATGTCAACTTTGAATGATATAAGTTTGAAATAACAAATTGCACCAAAGCACTATTATGTCTGCGGAAATAGAATGGCTTCGCCTGGAAATATAAAAAGTATTCCTTTGCCTGAGTGACACTTAAAAAATACCACATTGCAAAGTTATGAGCTTACCAGGGTAAATTAGTAATATGTAGGAACACAATAACAGTATGGAATTAATCAAATATATTTATTTATAAGTTGTTGAACAACGTCGACCCGCAAGCTTGCGTTGCTATGCGTGTGCGGTCCAAACTGATGTTGGTGTCGATATATTTGTATTAAAATCTCGATCAATTAACGCTTGGGACTGAAGAAAAATATTTAGACTGAATTGTGAAGCACTAATATCACACAGTTATTCATCCGATAGAATAATCTTTGACATTTGTTTGTAGTCATCGGAATTCACATCTGAACTTGCACATAAAATAATTCACTACCTTCATATTTTAGATACACTACTCCTCTCTATTTTCACTTTTACTAGTAAATGTGATGTGCCAACTCCTCTTGATTTTGTGATGCTATTTCTTTGGTTTAGTTTACCATTGTTATTCTTTGTTGCAGAATACCAGTAGAATTTTAGTCTTCATGAATTAAGGTCATCAGCTTTACCACATTAAAAACTGGTAGTTCTTCCGCAGTTATATTTTACAGATTTTAAAATTGCATGAAGTTAAGATCTGTTGAGTTGTTAGAGTTACGAAATAAGTGTCGGCATTATGTTAGTATTTCCCCTATTATATTACATATTCGAAGTCGAATACTTCTAGCAAATTTAGTACATGATCTTCATTTGTACAGAGTTTATATACAGAGTCGTACAGAATTTATATTTAAATTGTAGCAAGCGAACGATGCTCTATTATATCTATACAAAAAAAATGAGGGTAGAACCAGTGCATGGTCAGTCAAATATACTGCAATCACTATTCTCAACATTTGCTCAATTCCAGTTGCTTTGTTCAACATATTCTTTTGAAAGAAAATATATGTTACTATACAGTATTTTCTCTACAGAAGTTGATAGGATCGTTAGTGTGCCGTGCAAAATTCTTAGCCAAATTTCGTCGGTCTTTACGTTCTGGGTTAAAATGCCACCGGGATCGACTTCACCTTTCCTCATTTGGGTGTCGATAAAGTAAATACTATTCGAGCACTGGGTCGATTTAATTGAATCATCCCCACCCACGAAATTTGTGACCTGTTGCTATAACTCGAAACCAATGTATTTTATCTAGGGGAAGAATAAGTACTGTAGTATTTCTGTTAACCATTTTTTGTTTTTGCATCTTAAACTGAATGCGCTGAGCAAATGAGAAAGATTACATAATGTATGTGAGTGCCAGAGAACATTTAAATGAACTATGCTCGATGGAAACTTAGAATGGATTATTAGAAATTGTCCTTGAAGCATCTTCTATATAATGACTAAGCAAATTAAAAGTGAGATGCTGGAAATGACTGAGCTGTTAGGTAAATTTTCAATATTTCACTTGAAATAATCTAGGAAATTTTCGTGGAGTAATTAAGAAACCAAGTAAAGGCAATATTCTCCTCAATCTGCGAAGCAGCTGTGAATGCGTTCAATAAGGTCACGCCTGGTTAATATCTGTCATATATAAATAATTAGATGTTTTGTAATTTTCAAAATTGCTGAGAGTATCATAATATAGTCTGAAGCTCTCCTAGGCAGATATGCGCAAGAAATGGACATATTTAAAAATATTTTAGAAATGAAGTAACGGAAATAAACAACGGTTTTAAATTTTGGCCGAATACCAACAATTACTCGAGAAGACAAAATTGATTACATCGACGCCAGTAGTCAAGTGTTAGTTATTTAATCGACCCCAAAATGATGAAAGGAAATGTCGACATCGGTACAATTTGAACGGAATGGAAATAAATATTTTGATAACTTATGAACTGTCAAATCCTGTATGATACAATTCAGCTCAATATATTTCGCAGATTCATTGAATATTAATATTAATTTGATGCAATATTCTCTTTACACTAATCAGTATATGAGTACAAATCACAACGCGGTTGAATTTGCTTTCCATATGTTTTTTTTTTTTTTTGGTTTTTTGTTTTTTCGAGATTTGAAACATAAACTAAAATTCGAGTATGACATATTGCCGAAATTGTCAGATTATCTGTCGATACAATCTGACAATGTTTGCTGTATTTGTTCCCGCTTGCTACCTTCTGCGTTTTATTTATAATTCGTTTAACATTGTTTTATTGAGGAAAGTAAACTTAAAGACACAGTCCTATGGCAAGAATTTGGGTAAAAACCACCCCCTTAAGTGTAACTTACAGAAGACAAAAACAAATGAGGGTTACATGATAGGTGCTCTTTCCTTTCTGCAATGGGGCAAATGACAAAACATTTTACTCAAAACTAAACTCCTCAAAATCTTGCACAAAACCGATCAATTTCGACAGAATTTTAGATACAGTAGTTAAATGTAGAAGAGAACAATAAATATCAAATCACTAGGATTTTGTAACTGGAATATTTTAACATACAGATTTGATATTTAGATTTCATAAAAGTAACGTTATCTGATTCAGCTAGAGACAGACAGTAGCATAAGATTTCAACTCAGAAGAGTTTCTGCTGTCACCTGGGATTTATATTACTTTATTTCCTCTGCTAAGCTCCATCACTATCTTCCTCGAAGCGTATACACTTACACTCTCACGCAAACGCACAAATATTATATATATATAAATATATATTTATACGTGTGTCGTTCGTATATGCATGTATTTATATGTATATATCTTGAACGAGAAAGATATACGTATTTGTGCGTGTTAGTGTTTGTTTGTGTGTGTATGTGTGTGTGTGTGTGTGTGTGTGTGTGTGTGTGTGAACAAACAATGTGTCGTATTAAGGAGAAATGAATTCAGACGAAAATCACCAAAAATATTATTTTGAGATGCTTACTGAATGTCTTGTTCCCCAGTGTAAAAGTTGTTTATTTTGGATATGAAATGAAATATTAATAATAACTGATCTCCATGAAAATTTGAAACCTACATATAAATGATCAACAATTTATATATTTTGTGATTTACAGACAACACTGCTTCATATCTATGAGGCCAGCAATTTCGAACAGGGTGTAAGTCGATGGCATCGACCCAATACTTAACTGGTACTTTCTTTATCGATACCAAAATGGAGGAAAAGAAAAGTTGACCTCGTTTGTTAAGACGAACTAAATACTGGGTAGCATCTTACTCTGCGTGCTAATAATTCGTTCAGCTGATTGCCTTATAACTCACGCAATATTGCAAAGTGTTTAGATACACATTTAATTCTGTACGCTATCCAGCGACTAACTTTAGCTGGACCGTGTACACATTTTTATGCATTTAATCATGTAACAGAGTATTCAGTTCATACTATCTTTAGTTAATATAGTTTTGACGTAGTTCTCTAATTTGACGTAGGTCTCTAAAATTATGATATACTTCTTGCAAGAAATGAACCTGAGTCACATCATAAGCTTCGTGAGTACTTTTTTAGGGAATGTTATCCTTCACGTTCAACTACACACTTATTTGTATGAATTCTTACCTCTAACAAATGTCATGTAATGACAAACTACAATTAAAACAAATTCTATGACAGCTAAGGTACAAAATACATCACCAAACGTTTCGATTTCCGAAATACTATGCACATATTAAAACCAATTCATAATTTTTCCATTAAATATATACAGAATTTTCTTTCAATCAAAGAACATAAACGTACAAAGAATTGTGAAACTTATATTTATATTAGTATTACATTTATTACAATAACATTTTTTCCATGCAGCTCGTATATAACGAATGATATAACACTCTGTAAAACGAAACAGTTTATATTCAGAGGAATGTGAAATGGAAGACGACCATATAATAAAAGAAACCGCCAGGTTTATCAACACACCAAACAATAAATATATGACGTGAAAATATTCTGTGTTAGAATTGCATATTTTCATTTCCTTGTGTATAATATATTTACATATATTGAATAATTGTTTTATACCAACGAAAATCAATGAATGACAAATAGTTTCCTAAGTATGTCAGTCTAATATATTCAATTGATTTTCTTACGCTTCAATTTTTGGTATTTTCAAAAGTCTATGTAGCCATACTCATAGAGTGAGAACACAGATACACATACACATACAAATCACAACTTTACACCCTCATATACATACATACATACACACATAATACACACATACATATATATATATGAGAGGTTTTTCGTATCCAGAATGTATGTATGTATGTATATGTGTGTGTGTGTGTGTGTGAGTACGCATGTATGTATATATGTATGTAAATCTCTCCATCCCTCATATATCTCATATATATATATGAGATATACAAATTGTTTAATACCAAGCTAGAACAGACCTGATGATGCTTATATGGACATATTAAAACATTTTAAAGATTTAACACACGTCCTAGATAACTCAATATCCCACCTACAGATCGGTGAAGCACATGTTCTAAACTCCTCCCAAAATGCATGGCTTTTCCTTAACTAAACTTGTGCATAATGGTCCTCCTTTCTATTAACCAGCATAAATACTACATCCCAAAAAATATCCGAAAAACATAAAACATTATATAGAATTGAACCACCACCCCACAATAGCATTTATTACAAGAACTATACTTGAAAATAATATCATTAAGTACCCATCTAATACAATAAGTAAAGAAGCCAGCCCAAACAGTAACATAAACCTCGACGTAATTAGAGAGAATCCTGACTTCAGACAGCAAGGGTGTGAAACCAACGTCAGCCATACAGACTTAGAAATAGATCATATTTCAGATTCCAAACAACCTCCATCACTTCCCCATGAAACCTTCCTAACAAACAGCGAACTGTATTCAGTTCAATTCTAGCCTAGCTGGTTGAAAAAAAGCCTGAATGAAACTGCACATACAATGCCCTTTTGCATGTACAACTGCCCTTACCCTGTGCAGTTGAAACACGTGTAGGTCGTCATAAACATAAAAATATGGTGAATGAAACTGAAAAATAAAAGTTAATAAATACTTGAGAATTACTCATTTTTGTCAGCTGAGTGGACTGGAGCAATGTGAAATGAAGTGTTTTGCTCAAGAACACAACGCGTCACCCGGTCCAGGAATCGAAATCACAAACTTAAGACCATGAGTCCAACAGCCTTACCACTAAGCCGCGTACCTCCACACACACACACACACACACACACACACACATCTACATATATATATATATATATATATATATATATATATATATATATATATATATATGTATATGTATATATATATATATGTGTGTGTGTGTGAGTACGCATGTATGTATATGTGTATGTAAATCCCTCCATCCTTCATATATCCCATATATATATATATATATATATATATATATATATATATATACATTATTTACATTATTTACAATTGACGGGTATTTGTCCTCATCTTGTTTGTTGTTAACACAACGTTTCGGCTGATATACTCTCCAGTTCCTTCCCCAATTCTTCAATTCCTCTGCTCTGTACATCTCTCTGTTCATCCCACGTGACCGGTGCTCGGGTAAGCTTATATTCCTATCTGCTGTCTTTCATCGAAAGACACATGTTGTTATTCTTGTTTGTATTTGTAATCGTGTAACATTTTCTCCGTTTTCTTACTTTTTTTGTTCATGTTGTCGGATATATTCGCTTGCTTTCTTGCAAACATTGAATGCCCTTAGCTTAGATTTTGGGGGCTTACCAATTTTGAACAGTCTCAAGTGTAACAGGCCGAAACTGTAATAATGATTGGAAGCTTGACTGAAGAATAGAACGTCACGAATATTTCGTCCTGGTTTTCCTGTCCGTCCTTGTTTCGTCCATCTGTCCGTACGTTTTCATTGTCATCCGTTACGTTCTTGTTCCGTCTATTGGATTTATAAATACACATAGCGGCATACGTACACCTTATGCTCAGCTTGTCAGAATATATATATATATATGTGTGTTTGTGTGTGTGTGTGTGTGTGTGTGTATGTATGTATGTAAGTATTTCTCTCTCTCTCTCTCTCTCTCTCTCTCTCTCTCTCTCTCTCTCTCTCTCTCTATATATATATATATATATATATATATATATATATATATATATATATATATATATATTGTATATTCCATATTCTATACCCCACATTGGTTCTGCAGGAATATAAATAAAACATAAACAACAGACAGTGTTGGAACTCTTTTAAACAAAATAATATATTCCTCTATACACAATCATACAAAAAAAACACCTTTTTTGTATTTATTTTTACTCGCATATATATATATATATATATATATATATATATATATATATACACACACACTCATATATATGTATATGTATAATCATAGATATATAATTATATATATATATATATATATATATATATATATATAACATCTACATGCCTGTTTGTATATGTAATATATATGTGTATGTATGTGTTTAGACATACATACAGATTTTATAGACTTGCAAATTCCGCTTTCTCTAATCCATAGCTCCATAGAAACAAAATAGTTTGTATTTCTAAAAGCAGTTGTTTTCGGAATATTTTCGTGAAACCCCAAAGTATAATGCCAATAAAATTTATAGCTATCAAGATAATTTCTCCACAATCTGGGAAGTCAAGTAATTAGATGTAGAGTCTATAAAGACATCTGATGACCAGCACATAATCAATTTCATTATGGACATATGTACGTACTAGTAAAATATATACAGATTATGTGCATATATAAATTATGAATCGATAAATCAATAAACAGTAAATATGCACCAATCTAAATCAATAAAAGCAAATGTTCGCTAATTAATATAAATGCTGATGTATATATTTGTAACTGTACTGAAATCCATGTCCAAATCCTCAAGTAGTGAAAGCTTGTTTATCCATTAGATAAGCTTTAGAATTAATATAGTTGAACTAATTATCTATCTAGGCCGTCCCACAGGGCGTTCCAAGACTGTTTCCCATTCTTCTTTATCTTCCATAATGTTCCTCAGTTCCTGTACCCCTTCCATACC